>NC_066536.1:4415515-4435515 GCF_024679095.1 Eriocheir sinensis
ACGAATTACACTGCAGCTACATTAACGCTGAGAGGTAAGAGTGGGAGGGAGAGAGGGAGTAGGAGAGAGAAAGGGGAAGTGGTAGGGAGATAGAGGGAGGGAGGGCGAGTCCATTAATCACTGCAGGGGAGGACAGGTAAGTAGCTAGGCCACTTGTGTTCCCGGCAGGTTATCAGAGTGGACTTGCCCTTCTTAAGTTGATTTTCTTTTATCTTTCCTCCTCCTTTTGATTTTTCCCGCTGCGCTTTGTCCTTTTCCGTATTTCAATGTTGCTTATATTTTCATGATTATCGCGAGGCTTTCACGTCTGTCATCGCTCCATTTAGTATCGGATTTGTTGTTTTTCTCTCCATTTATTTTGTTGATTTTTCTCTCCCTTTTTCCTCTTCCTTTTGATGCGTTTCCTGTCACTAATGGATTTGTTATTCTCGTTCTCTTTTATTTTTCTTTTATTTCTTCACTCTCTTTGGTTTTCTTTATTAAATCTCGTAGTTTATTTTCCTTCGAAGTTTCCACCATTCTATTAGTTCTTCTCTTCCTCCTTTTCGCGTGTTTTTATTCTCTTACCTTTCCCAACACTTCCATTATCTTCATCATGTTGTCTGGCCTCATTATCTTTATTTGTTTACTTTATTTACTTTCACATTTTCTCCTCTTTTTGTTCCTATTCTTTTGCAACTTCTCATTTTCCCCGTCTCTTATGGTGTTATTATTCTCCTTCTTTTCTCTACACGCATTTCTTTCATCTCTTTCATTTTTCATTTCTTTCATCTCTTTTACTTTTAATTTCTTTTTATTTAATTTCTATCATTTTTGCTTTATTTTATTTCTTTTTTCTTTCATTTTTCATTTTTTTCATAACTTTCATTTTTCATCTCTATCGGTTTTCTTTCATCTCTTCCATTTTTTCATCTAGTTGATCAATATTATTTCTCATTTTATCTCGCACCTAACTCTTATTTTCTCCGTTTCTCATCGTGTTCTTATTCTATCTTTCCCTCTTCACTTGTTTTCTTCATCTTGTCTCTCATTATTTATTACTTTTCATTTTGTTTTCCTCTTTTTTTTCCCAGAGCCTTTCGTTGCATAATATCATTCTTCGTTTTCTTCTAGTTTTTCGATCTTTCGTTTTCCAGCGTTTTTTGTTTTACGTTTATATATCGAGTTGGGTTTCTCCTCCTCTCCTTGTGATAGCTCTACAGGTCTTTGTCTTTCTGTCGCTTCAAGGTCTTTTTTTCTTTTAATCTTATTCTTCTGTTAGTTCCGGTTTCATTTATCTTTATTTTCTTTATTTTCTTTATTTTCGTTTCCATTATTTTTTCCATGTGATTTTTCCGCACGCTAATGTCTTCTCGTCGCTTAATGGTGCTCTCGCTCTCTTGGTTTTCTTAAGACTTACACTTCTCTCAGCCACGTCTTGAGTAACGTTTATCTTTCTGTTTGTTTAGGTCCCGCTCTGCTTTCATGCCGCTTGACTCCTCCTAAAATTTGGTCACGTTGTCAGATATGGAACGGAGAGAGAGAGAGAGAGAGAGAGAGAGAGAGAGAGAACACAAACACCTCGCACAACACTTTCCTTACATCATCATCACGGTCCCAGGAGCATTGCCGTTCAGTATAATTTTCTTCTTCGCTGTAATGTTGCAAGTTTTCTGGTGCAACCTTTAAGTACCTTCTACCTGCGAGAAGGGTTGGTCTAGTGGTTAGCGCGCGGACGTGGTGATTCAAGACACCTGGTTTGAATCATGCCGGAACTAACTGGCTGAAGATTACTCAAGTACTATCAAAATTTCCATCATTCATCCCTGACTCAAGCGATTTCGGTTAAAAATAGAACCAGAAGACAGCATGGGCCAAGCGGAAAGTCATTTTCACGTCATATATATAATACGGCAGCCACTGTAAATAAGTATACCAGCTCCACTAACGGGCCGGGCTGACCACCATAGCCTCTCAAGAAAGACTGCTGGAACTATGGGCTGCACATAAAACCACAAACACCTGTGATTATACACACATACAAGTAGCAGTAGCAATGTTGGGTGTTGTGGAGTTTTAATAATGGTTGTAGCAGTGGTAGCAATAGCAGTAGGAAAGGGAGTAATAACAGTAAGTATATAATAATGATATGAAAAAAAATAATGATATGGGAAAAGCTAATTCCTAGTGAACGTTTGGTGTTCTACGGACTCATTTAATCCCATTCAGGATACACACACAAAAAAAATCTCCTCTCACACCGTCCTTTCCTTTTTTAACAGACTTCCTACTCTTCCTCTTCCTCCTCATCCTTTTCCTCCTACTCCTTCTACGTCCTTTCTTTCGTATTTTCTTCTAACGTAGACGAAATATCCCCCATTTACTTTTACCGTCACGCGCACACACACACACACACACACACACACACACACACACACCCTGTAATCACCAAAACAATATTACTTCCTCGCTACATTCGCTCCGCTCCCAAGGCTCAATCGCTTTCCTCCGTAATGAATCATTGTAGTCACGTGCGGGTTTTTATATAGAGTTAATTACAACGCAACATAACAAGTATTTTATGTTCGTGTAGAAAACTCGCGGCTCCTTTTTTTCTCTAATGAGTTTATCAGTCAGTCAATGGCGTTCTGCTTTCTTGCCTTGTAACTTGTAATTATTGTTTTCTTCATTCATGTGTTCGTGCGCTTGTTTTTTTGTGCTTGTGCTATTCGGTTCTGTTATTGTGTACGTGATTTTTTTTTTCTAATTTACTTCATTGTTATCTCCGCGTTTCTTTTCCTTTTACGTAACTTCTGTCGCTGCTTCCGTACCCCTTCACTTTTCGTAGCTTCCCAGATGACAGATTTATTTTCGCTTATATTTCATCTCATCCTTTATATTCGTACTCATTTTGTCTAAAGATTTTTTTTTCTAATTTACTTCATTTTTATCTCCGCGTTCCTTTTCCTTCTACGTAACTTCTGTCGCTGGCTTTCGTACCCCTTCACTTTTCGTAGCTTCCCAGATGACAGATTTATTTTCGCTTATATTTCATCTCATCATTTATATTCGTACTCATTGTATACCGATTTTTTTTCTAACCTCATTTTCATCTCTGCGTTCTTTTGCCTTTTACTTAACTCTTGTCGCCGGCTTCCGCACTCCTTCAGCGTTCGTAGCTTCCCAGATGACGGAATTATTTAGTTTTATATTCCATCTAATCAGTTGCGTCCATTAATCTTTTTCCAACAAACTTTCAAATTTCTCCCACGTCCATCCACTCACACAGTATGGTTTAGTTTGTACTATAATTTTCAGTGTCCCTTTCAGGTCTACATTTCAGAACATTATTTTCATCTGTCTCTTATATAAGCACTATTTTATTACCTCTGCCCATAATTTGTTTTTACTCGCAGACGGTGTGTAATAAAACCCTTTTTTTACTGCATTCGTTGCCTTTCACTTCCATCTGTTGTTGTTTTTATAATTTATCCACCTGAAAGTTTCTCACTCATTGCCTTTTGTTAATCCACTTGTGAATGTATAACTTTTCAGTCCCTCTCGGTCTATAAGTCTTTCCCTCATTTTGTCTACTCTTTCTCTTCCTTTGTGTTCATAATGTCTCTGTTTTTCTTAATCTACCATCTGCGTAGCTATGCCATCTTTAACCATCTTTACCTGTAGTTTTCAATCCACCTTTTACATATACCAACTTTCACTTTCTCCTTTTTTATGTATCCATCTTGTGTATCATCTTATTTATAACTTTTTCTATTCTTATTTAGACTCAGGTGTTTGCTACTTCACACTTCTTCGATTTCTATTTTTCGTCCACCATCTACAAAAACTACCTCTCCCTATCATCATCTACATTTACTTTTTCCTATTTCTCTTCACCTTCGGCCTCACCAAATTTTTAGATGACTTTCTGAGCTTCAAGTATACGCTAAATGAACCGGAACCGAACGACATAGCGAATTCGTTCATGTATATACATAGGGAGGGTTGGAAGCCTTATTTGGGCCGCACGAAGCCACCCACATGCGTAATTGGCTTCGTTAGAGCGAAATGACGAGCCTTCAGACGGGGGCCGTAAAAGACTCGGGCGCGGGTTCATTTCGTCTGGCGCGGGGGGGTCAAGGCGGCGGCGGCGGTGGTGATGGTGGTGGCGGTGATGGAGGTGATGGTGGTGGTGGCGGTGATGGAGGTGTGGGTACGAATTAGGTTCCGTTATACCTGTGCTGAGGGAAAGGTGTGTGTGTGTGTGTGTGTGTGTGTGTGTGTGTGTGTTTAGGACGATTATAAGATGTTTTCAATTTCAAGTGTTTGGTTCGGTTAATATTTAACAATTTCTTTTCACAAATTAATAATATCACGCTCTCCATCTTCGTCACAAATTTCCTCAACTCATTTTTTAATTCAGTTTATTTTGTCAGTATTTTCCTTTTCCTTCTCATTCGCATTTCGCCGTTTTGATGGATTTTGTTGTTTTCTTCACGATCTATATAATACTTGTCTAGAGTGTTTTTATTCAGTTCAGAAGTGGTTTAGAAGTGGTCGGTAAACTACTTTTTGTTTGTGTGTATATGTGTGCGTGCGTGTGTGTGTGTGTGTGTGTGTGCAAACCTCGACGTCTGATAACCATTATTTTTCACTGCTTTTTTTTTTTTGTCTTTTCTGCACTCCTGCATTTTCACTGGTCTCTTTTCTATTATGTATTATTATTATTATTATCATTATTATTATTGCTATTATTATTATTATTATTATTATTATTATTATTATTATTATTATTATTATTATTATTATTATTATTATTATTATTATTATTATTTCCTGCTTATATTCTTTTGTTCTTTACCCCTCCTCCACATTTTTTTATGATTTTGATATTATTCTTTTTTTATTACTCCGGTCGTTATTTTTCATTACTGATCAATCCATTTTTTGTCTTTTTCTCTATACTTTTGTTGGGTTGTTCTTCCCTTATCCTCCTCCTCTTTCTCCTCCTCCTCCCTTTTCTCCTTCTTCTCCTCGTTCTTTTCTTCTACTTCCTCCTCCTTCTGCTCCTCCTCATCCTCCACCTCCTCTTCCTCCACTTCCCCAACCAACCACTCCTTCCTTCTCCTCCTCCTCCTCCTCCTCCTCCTCCTCCTGTGAAACAATGCTTGGCGTTAAGACAACACAGCAAACAGCTAATATCTGGGCGCCTCCATCCTCCTCCTCCTCCTCCTCCTCCTCCTCCTCCTCCTCCTCCTCCTCCTCCTCCTCCTTCTACTCCTCTTCCTCTTCCTCCACTTTCTCCTCCTCCTCCTCCTCCTTCTCCTGTCTTCCCCTCCTCCTTCCTCGTCCTTCCCTTCATCCCTCTTTCTCCTCTTTGCTTCCTTCCCTTTTTCTCTCCTTTTTTCTCCATCTCTTCCACTTCATCCATCTCTTCCTTCCTTCCTTCTCTTCTCCGCTTCCTTCCTTCCTCTTCTTATCTTCCTTTTCCTCTACTCTTCCTTCCTTCCTTCCCTTCCCTCCTTCTCTCCATCTCTCCTTGCCTCTTTCCCTCCTTCCATCTCCTCTTTCTCTCTTTCTCTTCCCTTTTTCTCTCCTTCTCCTCCCTCTACCTTCTTCCCTTCCTCCATTCTGCTCCTCCTCCTTCCCTACATCCTATCTCTCCCCTCTTCCTACACTCCCTCCTTCCTTTCTCTCCCTCCTTCCCTCCTTTCTCTTCTCCCTCCCTTCCTTCTCATAGAAAGGGTCATAGACAGGACGAAGAGAGAGAGAGAGAGAGAGAGAGAGAGAGAGAGAGAGAGAGAGAGAGAGAGAGAGAGATGAAGGGACATGCTAGTCGATTTAAATGGTTGTTTCAATAACACATCTACATTCTACAAGTAATTCAATCACCAAGAGTCACCTGGACAAATTATACAAGACACAACAACAAACACCTCAACACACCCTGAACACCCACGGCTTGTAGTTATAAGGCAACGCACAAGAGAGATAAAACAGTCACCCCCACCGCGATAAGGGAGCGATGGAAAGTAGGAAAGGAATGGATATGGAATAGAAAAGATAAAAGAAAATAGAAGAGACAGAAAGTAAAGATTGGCAGAAAAGTAAACAAATGACAGATGAAAGAAAAGGAAACAACATACTCTACTATTTTCTCATTTTATCAAACAAAATATTTTCACAACCGTCTGGCTGTATGTGTGTGTATGTGTGTGTGTGTGTGTGTGTGTGTGTGTATCTATAAAGACCAACAAACCCCGAAATACAGTTTTCTGTTTACTAGGTATTCCCTTCTTTAAAGAAACGGTCTCGGCCGGACGGAGTTGCAAGAGGAGTTTTTCGATGCTGAATCCTCGGTCAGGAGTCCATTCGGTTTTCCATCCTAGAATTGACAACCTCGGTTCATCAGCATTAACACACTTTAACCCAATATTAAAATTATCTTCGTCTTGGCAATTTGTGAAGAGCCAGACAGTTTTCCTGCTGGGGACGGGGTCCGAGGGGGAAGCCTCGGGCCCCCTCACGACAGAGACGACGTTACTGAGGGGCCTTGAGGAGGTCCCCGGCCCCTGCAGGCGGTCCGAAGAGGCAGCCAACACTAAATGCCCTCAATATATACGTTGCCCTAACCATCATCACGATTTTGAAGGAGGGACACACGTAAAGTACTGAGTGATAACGAATCACGGGCACACATTGAGGAAGAAGTTACCCTCAAACAAAACGGTGAAGACGTTTGAAACAGAAGTTAGTAACGAAGAACTTGGTTAGTAGAGAAACAGGAAACTACAGTTGTTTTAAGGACAACTGAAGCTGACGTCAAGCCCTCCACTTTGTCTTTTACGAAGACCGTCAAAACAAATGTTGTTATTGATGAAGGTGAAGAAATGGGCGAAAAACTGTCAACCCAGCCTCTTGGGGGGCAAGCCAGCCCAACTAAGAGCCGGTCCCAAGCCCGGAGAAATGGGGAGGGTTGCTGACCCTGGCCTGACTGTCAGGGTGGGATGCTGATCTTGGCTTAATTGCCAGGGTGGGATGCTGACCTTGGCTTAATTGCCCGGGTGGGATGCTGACCTTGGCTTAATTGCCAGGGTGGGATAATGAATGCTGACCTTGGCTTAATTGCCCGGGTGGGCTGCTGACCTTGGCTTAATTGCCCGGGTGGGATGCTGACCTTGGCTTAATTGCCCGGGTGGGATAATGAATGCTGACCTTGGCTTAATTGCCCGGGTGGGATGCTGACCTTGGCTTAATTGCCCTGGTGGGATAATGAATGCTGACCTTGGCTTAATTGCCCTGGTGGGATAATGAATGCTGACATTTGATTAGTTGCCCTGGTGGGATAATGAATGCTGACCTTGGCTTAATTGCCCTGGTGGGATAATGAATGCTGACCTTGGCTTAATTGCCCTGGTGGGATAATGAATGCTGACCTTGGCTTAATTGCCCTGGTGGGATAATGAATGCTGACCTTGGCTTAATTGCCCTGGTGGGATAATGAATGCTGACCTTGGCTTAATTGCCCTGGTGGGATAATGAATGCTGACCTTGGCTTAATTGCCCTGGTGGGATAATGAATGCTGACCTTGGTTTAATTGCCCTGGTGGGATAATGAATGCTGACCTTGGCTTAATTGCCCTGGTGGGATAATGAATGCTGACCTTGGCTTAATTGCCCTGGTGGGATAATGAATGCTGACCTTGGTTTAATTGCCCGGGTGGGATAATGAATGCTGACCTTGGTTTAATTGCCCGGGTGGGATAATGAATGCTCAGAAGAGGAGGAACCCTGTGATGACACTGACGCAGAAGAGGAGGAACCCTGTGATGACACTGACGCAGAAGAGGAGGAACCCTGTGATGACACTGACGCAGAAGAGGAGGAACCCTGTGATGACACTGACGCAGAAGAGGAGGAACCCTGTGATGACACTGACGCAGAAGAGGAGGAAGCCTGTGATGACACTGACGCAGAAGAGGAGGAACCCTGTGATGACACTGACGCAGAAGAGGAGGAACCCTCTGACACTGACGCAGAAGAGGTGGTACCCTGTGATGACACTGACGCAGTAGAGGAGGAAGCCTGTGATGACACTGACGCAGAAGAGGAGGAACCTGTGATGACACTGACGCAGAAGGAGGAACCCTGTGATGACACTGACGCAGAAGAGGAGGAACCCTGTGATGACACTGACGCAGAAGAGGAGGAACCCTGTGATGACACTGACGCAGAAGAGGAGGAAGCCTGTGATGACACTGACGCAGAAGAGGAGGAACCCTGTGATGACACTGACGCAGAAGAGGAGGAACCCTGTGATGACACTGACGCAGAAGAGGAGGAAGCCTGTGATGACACTGACGCAGAAGAGGAGGAAGCCTGTGATGACACTGACGCAGAAGAGGAGGAAGCCTGTGATGACACTGACGCAGAAGAGGAGGAAGCCTGTGATGACACTGACGCAGAAGAGGAGGAAGCCTGTGATGACACTGACGCAGAAGAGGAGGAACCCTGTGATGACACTGACGCAGAAGAGGAGGAACCCTGTGATGACACTGACGCAGAAGAGGAGGAAGCCTGTGATGACACTGACGCAGAAGAGGAGGAAGCCTGTGATGACACTGACGCAGAAGAGGAGGAACCCTGTGATGACACTGACGCAGAAGAGGAGGAAGCCTGTGATGACACTGACGCAGAAGAGGAGGAAGCCTGTGATGACACTGACGCAGAAGAGGAGGAAGCCTGTGATGACACTGACGCAGAAGAGGAGGAAGCCTGTGATGACACTGACGCAGAAGAGGAGGAAGCCTGTGATGACACTGACGCAGAAGAGGAGGAACCCTGTGATGACACTGACGCAGAAGAGGAGGAAGCCTGTGATGACACTGACGCAGAAGAGGAGGAAGCCTGTGATGACACTGACGCAGAAGAGGAGGAAGCCTCCCCCGAGCTAGCATGTGGCAGAAGCAGGGCCCCGCCGGAGAATGAGGAACTGACCCGTGGCAACGCGCAGGAGAGGGATAATATAGAGGAAAGGATATAAAGCAAGGATAATATAGAGGAAAGCATATAAAGCAAGGAAAATATAGGAAAGGACATAAAGCAAGGATAATATCGAGGAAAGAATGTAAAGAAAGTATAATGCGAGGGGTTGCGCCAGTCTAGTTTTATCGACAAAGAAATCGGCTGTAAGGACACAAACAAAGGACAAAAGTTTAGTTTAATCGACAAAGGAATCAACTTTTAGGAAACAAACAAAGGAAAAGTTTAGGTTTATCGACAAAGGAAGCAACTTTTAGAAACAAAGGAAACGTTTAGGTTTATCAACAAAGGAAGCAACTTTTAGAAACAAAGGAAACGTTTAGGTTTATCGACAAAGGAAGCAACTTTTAGGAAACAAACAAAGGAAACGTTTAGGTTTATCGACAAAGAAAGCAACTTTTAGAAACAAAGGAAACGTTTAGGTTTATCAACAAAGGAAGCAACTTTTAGAAACAAAGGAAAAGTTTAGGTTTATCAACAAAGGAAGCAACTTTTAGAAACAAAGGAAACGTTTAGGTTTATCGACAAAGGAAGCAACTTTAGAAAAGGAAACGTTTAGGTTTATCAACAAAGGAAGCAACTTTTAGAAACAAAGGAAACGTTTAGGTTTATCGACAAAGGAAGCAACTTTTAGAAACAAAGGAAACGTTTAGGTTTATCGACAAAGGAAGCAACTTTTAGAAACAAAGGAAAAGTTTAGGTTTATCGACAAAGGAAGCAACTTTTAGAAACAAAGGAAACGTTTAGGTTTATCAACAAAGGAAGCAACTTTTAGAAACAAAGGAAACGTTTAGGTTTATCGACAAAGGAAGCAACTTTTAGAAACAAAGGAAACGTTTAGGTTTATCAACAAAGGAAGCAACTTTTAGAAACAAAGGAAAAGTTTAGGTTTATCAACAAAGGAAGCAACTTTTAGAAACAAAGGAAACGTTTAGGTTTATCAACAAAGGAAGCAACTTTTAGAAACAAAGGAAACGTTTAGGTTTATCGACAAAGGAAGCAACTTTTAGAAACAAAGGAAAAGTTTAGGTTTATCAACAAAGGAAGCAACTTTTAGAAACAAAGGAAACGTTTAGGTTTATCAACAAAGGAATCAACTTTTAGAAACAAAGGAAAAGTTTATCAACGAAGGAATCAACTCTTAGAAACAAAGGAAAAGTTTAGTTTAATCAACAAAGGAATCAACATTTAGAAACAGAGAAAGGATTTTTCAGTTTTTACTTTGGTTTAGTTTTATCGAGAAAGGAAATAACTTTTAGAAAACAAAGAAAATAAATTAATAGTTTTCGTTGGTTTAGTTTTACTGACAAAGGAATCAGTTTTTAGAAATCAAAACAGGATATTAAGAGTTGCTACGTTGATTTAGTTTTGAGAAATGAATCAACATTTTTATAAAAGGTTTTTTGTGTTGTGTTACTTTTATCGACGAAGTGAACAGACTCTTTGGAAGCAGTGAAAGGATTATTGAGTTTCTGCGTGTTCCCGCAACACGGGTTGAGGTGACGATGTGTTATCGCAGGAGAGAGTGAACAATGTTTTCTCCACCGTCTTCCCGCTCGTCTTTCAGTTTGTCTATTAACAAAACATCTCATAAAGGCATTTGAATACAAAGTAACTACAGTCGGTTCAAACAAAGTGTTTCTCTGGAGGCCAGGCGGGCTTTGTCTGGCCTCTCCTGATTGGCTGCCTCCCTCTGGCTCTCATGGAGGTTGGCTTTTCTGCCATGTTCCCTTTTGTAATATCCTATGCTGTCTTGTCCTGTCTTCATATACCTTCTGGATTTTTCCTTTCTCCTCCCTTCCACATTTAGCTTATATCAGTCCCTTTCATTCTCTCAGCCTTCCTTTCTTTCATTTTCTACATATCTCCCCTTTCCATGGCCCTCTTCTGCTTCCTCAGTACTCGCACAACTAATACACTTCTTCCCTTCCTCCGTATCCTCATTCCGTTTTCTCACCTCTCTTTATCTCATCTCATAGTCGTCATCCCTCTCTTTCCTCCTCCTCCAAGTCTTCCCCGGCATCAACACATTCTCCCGTGAGGTAAATGATCTCGGTGTACTCGTATATTTCTCTTTCGTCTTCCCATTCACGGGATATTCTTCCTATATATGTATATACGAGAGAGAGAGAGAGAGAGAAATATCTCTTATTCTCTTATTCCTCCTCCTCCTATCCGATAAAGGAAAAGGGAAAGGAGAAAGAGAAGAGGAGGAGGGGGAGGAAAAAGAAGAAGAGGAGGAGGAGGTCTGGTAATTAACTCGTATTTTCCTCTCACTTTCCTGTAACCTAATTTTTTTTTCTTGCCATCAGCCCTAGCTGGACTAGTGGGCAGCTTTTCCGATACCCTACGCCCCTGTCCACCCAGCAGTGAATGGGTACCTGGTATTAATCGGGGGTTGTGTCCCGTCTCCTCGGATCTGTTCCCACACATAACCTCATGATCACAAATGTTGCGCCGACTAAACGAAACTTTCCAACTTTCCAACTTGCACTCCGCATTAGTCAGTTATTCATCTTTTACCTCTTTCTTATTCTTTTCATTTTTTTTCGTCAGTCCTCTTCTATATTGCCATTATTCTTCATTTTTCAACTCTGATCTTCCTCACCGATTCTTAACTCTTCCTTCTCCTACCTCCCGCCTCCTTCCCATTCCCTCCTTTCCCATCCATCTGTTTACAGTTATCCTTCTCCTCCCCTCCCTTCCAGTCTTCTGTTTACAGCTCCCCTTTTCCTTCACTTCCTTTTTCATCCTTCCGTTCAGTTTCAGTTCGTATTTTTCCTTTTCTCCCCTTCCTTTCATCCCTTCACTTTCCTCCTTCCCTTCCTAATCCTTTTACATCCTTTCCTTTCCTCTACTTCCTTCCCTTTTCCTTTCCTCTCCTCCCTTCATTTTCTTTTCCTTTCTTCCCCTTCCACTCTTTTTCCATTTCCTTTTACTTTCCTCTCCTTCATTTCCTCCTCTCCTCCTCTTCCCTTCTCATCCTTCCGTTCACATTCCCCATTTTTCCTTTCCTCCCTTATAAGGTAATCACGACTTTCATCTTTTTTTTATTTGTACGACAGCAACAGCCTCGCCGTACTCAGACACGCCTCCTGTTATGCGGTCAGCTGTTTTCTCTCTCTCTCTCTCTCTCTCTCTCTCTCTCTCTCTCTCTCTCTCTCTCTCTCTCTCTCTCTCTCTCTCTCTCTCTCTCTCTCTCTCTCTCTCTCTCTCTCTCTCTCTCTCTCTCTCTCCTAATATTCTCTTTTTCTTTTCTTTTTTCTTTGTCTTAAGCTTTATCCTTTCTCAGTGTTATCAAAATTATCAACGCCTTGCCATTTTCTTTTCTTTTTATTTCTTCTTATTTTCTTTTCATGCGTCTTTTCTGCATCATGGCCGCCTTTTTATGAACTAATCTTCACCTCTTTTTATAGCATGCTTTATTTTCTTAATACATTTTATCATAATCTACATCACGGCTTCCTTTTAAAAACAAATTTCCACTCTTAATCCCGAACAATTTTTCAAGTTTACATAATATTAATTTTTGCTGCTTCTTGCATTTTCTTTTTTCGTTATTCTTATTTATTATCACATCTCTTTTTTTTCTTTTTGCTCCTTAAATTTTCTGGGCTACCTTTTTTTTCATATGCCTTTTTTCTTTTTTTGTATATTTTGTCTTAACTATTGCCAATTATGCTTTCCCTTAACACCTTCATTGATGACTTACTCTGAACTTACCTCCTTTTTTATTCATTTCCTCCTTGTGCAACGCCTTCATCACTCTCCCTAACCGAAGTATCCTTAACTAAAACCTATTATCATACTTTAATTTTGCATTCTGGTTCATATTTCATTTTCCAATACGTGTTTTGCATTATTTTCCTTCACACCTTTATTTCTCTCTTTCATTACTTCTCATCTTTTATTATATATTTTCCTTTTCTTTTCCTTTTCATTCACACCTTAATTTCTCTCTTTCATTACTTCCTTCCTTTTCTTTTCCTTTTCCTACACACCTTAATTTCTCTCTTTTATTACTTCCTTCCTTTTCTTTTCCTTTTCCTACACACCTTAATTTCTCTCTTTCATCACTTCCTTTCCTCCTTTTCTTTTCCTTTTCCTTCACTCCTTAATTTCTCTCTTTTATTACTTCCTTCCTTTTCTTTTCCTTTTCCTACGCACCTTAATTTCTCTCTTTTATTACTTACTTCCTTTTCTTTTCCTTTTCCTTCACACCTTAATTTCTGTCTTTCATTACTTCCTTCCTTTTCTTTTCCTTTTCCTTCACTCCTTAATTTCTGTCTTTCATTACTTCCTTCCTTTTCTTTTCCTTTTCCTACACACCTTAATTTCTCTCTTTTATTACTTCCTTCCTTTTCTCTTCCTTTTCCTACACACCTTAATTTCTCTCTTTCATTACTTCTCATCTTTTATCATTTCTTTCTGCAGCACCCATAAGATTTTTTTTTTAACTAGTACATACATTGTTTTCCTTGCAATTTTTTTATATTTTTGTTACCTTAGCATCCAGGTTACTATTTTTCACTTTCTATTCCCCATTACTGTCCCTCTCTTCACCCCGTCTAAGATTATTTTCACTCATTTTTTTTCATCTCAGTGTTTCCTTCACCGCCTCATTCATATTTCTCTTTCAACTTTCGCATCTTCTTTTCCACCACGCTCTGCAGCCCCGCCTTCCATCACCTTCATTAAATTCCTCTTAACTAATACTTTTTTTTGTTCCACTGTTCCTTTACCTCTTAATTCATGTCTCACATCCCACATTCTTTTTTTTTTTCTCTCCACCTGATTTGCAGCCCCGCCCTCAGACTTAATCTAACTTACCCTTATATGTCTCTAACTTATGCCTTAAACTATATATGTTTTGCTTTTCTCTTTGATTTACCACTTCTTTCTTTCCTCACTTTTCACTCCTCTTTTTTCCTCCTCTGTATAACTCTTCTCTCCTCGCGCCTTCGTCCTCTTGACCTAATGCCTTCTTAAATAATTCGTTTTTTTATGTTCTTTTGTAATTTGTATCCTTTCTTTAATCATTTTTTTGTCCTTTTTCTCCCACTACCTCTCCTCATTCATCTCATTTCTCTATCCTGCTTTGCCTACTGCTCCTCCTTATACTCACATATTCTTCCCTCCCTCTTTTACTCATCTCCCTCCTTTACTCCGCTCCTCTTCTTCCAGTCACCTCTTTTTTCCCCCTTTCACAAACTCACCTCTTTTCTCTCCCCTCTCTACTCCTCTATCTCTTCTCCTTGCCTCTTCTTTTTCTCTCCCCTCTCTACTCTTCTATCTCTTCTCCTTGCCTCTTCTTTTTCTCTCTTTTTCACATCTCTCACCCTCCCGCTCACCTCTTTTCTCTCCCTTCTAACTTTCTACCTCTTACTCACCCCTTTTCTCCCCCTCTCCCTCTTCCACCAACCTCTTTTATCTCCCTTCCACATTTTTCCGTCTTCCACTCACTTCTCTCTCCCTTCCACACCTTTCCTACTTTCATTCACTGCTTCTCTCTCCCTTCCACACCTTTCCTACTTTCATTCACCCCTTCTCTCTCCCTTTCCTCCACATCTCTGACTCATCTCTTTTCCTCCCCCTTCTCCGCACCTCTCCGGCCACTCGCCTCCTTTCTTCCTTTCCTCCGATGGCTTCATTAAGGAACATTACCGTTTTATTAGTACTTTATTTCACACGATTCCTCGCAAACGTGACCTCACCCTTCCCTTCCCCACCCTTCTTCCCTGCCTCCTCCTCCTCTTTCTCCTCCTTTCCCGTCCTCCCGCCCTCTCTCCCTTTCCTCCCCTCTCCCTCCCGTCCTCGCTCTCCTTCCTCCTTTTTTCTCCTCTGACACCCGCCACAGATTTTTATTTTCTTATGGCCTTTTGTGTCCCTCTGACGGCTTTTTTTGTAGTGGGTGGAGGGAGGGAGGAAGGTAAGGGAGGGTTGGAGGGAGGAGAGGAGGAGGAGATTGAAGCAAGAGGTTGGTGGAGGAAGGAAGGAAGAGTCGAGGGAGAAAAAGAAATGTGGAGGGAAGTATGGGTGGGGAGCCCGCATGGGAGGAAGGAAAGAAAGAATGGATGGATGAAGGAAAGAAAGGAAAGATGGATGGTAGAAAGAAAAGGGTGTCGGCAGGAAACGAAGAGTGATGATTGGAAAGGAAGGGTGGAGGGAAGCAAGGGAAGGCTGGAAGAAGAGAGAGAGAGAGAGAGAGAGAGAGAGAGAGAGAGAGAGAGAGAGAGAGAGAGAGAGAGAGAGAGAGAGAAGGGGGAAGGATCTCAGAGTTTCAGTATGTAAGTGAAACATTTCCAGGATCACAATATCTTTTTTTTCATATATCTTGATTTTTACTTCGTTCTAGAAATATTGCTTCATTTTACTTTCCATCCGATTTAGTACCTCATTTTTTGTGTATCCGTTAGTATGTATTACACTGGATGTTTCACCTATATTCCTTTTTTTTTTTTTTGTCGTGTGTTATTTATCTCTTAATCCTTGACCCTGCTTTCTCTTCTCTTTTTTTTCGCCTGGAGGGTTTAGCTACGCCTTCACACACCCGCACACACTCGCACACACCCTTTATGGATCCTCCCACTTCACATCTACGCACTTTATGACACACTCGCACACCTTCGCACTCTTTAACTCGAAATTCGCTCACTCCTACTGCACTTCACACTCTCACGCATTCTTCACACACCTTTACGCAGTCTCTCACACACTTTTCCTACTCTACATCCTAACATTTCTTCACATTTAGACATCCTTACACACACTTTAGCACTTTCACACTCAGACACACCCACATAAATTGCTCTCTCTCTCTCTCTCTCTCTCTCTCTCTCTCTCTCTCTCTCTCTCTCTCTCTCTCTCTCTCTCTCTCTCTCTCTCTCTCTCTCTCTCTCTCTCTCTCTCTCTCTCTCTCTCTCTCTCTCTCTCTCTCTCTCTCTCTCTCTCTCTATATCTCTCTCTCTCTCTCTCTCTCTCTCTCTCTCTCTCTCTCTCTCACACACACACACACACACACACACACACACACACACACACGGCTTACCTGTCTGGCCGCCTGATGGGGACCGCACAGGTAGTTCAGGTGAGTCTTACCTGGCAAATGTTAAGGGTGAGGAGCGTGCTCTACCTCGCTTCCCTCACCTGATTCCTTTTTCCAACACACTTTTTTTTCTATCCTATTTTCACTTGTTTTTTTTTTCTTTGTACTTATTCCCTCTGTCTGATATTTTTTCGTTTTTTTCACCCTTTTCTATCTTCACTTTTATCTTGGTATGTGTTCCGCTTTCGTGACTAATTTTTCGTAACTTTTTTCCTCTTTCAATTTTTCACTTTTCTCGTGGTATCTGTTCCCCTTGCCTGATCCTTTTCTTGTCCCTTTTCTTTCTTTTTTTTTTTACTGTTTTCTTGGTATGTATTTCCTTCACCTAATCCATTTCTCGGCGGCTTCTTTCTTTTTTTTCTATTTTCTATTTTTATTTATTTTCTTGGTACACCTGATTCCTCCTTTTTTTACGTTTCTGTTTTTCCTCTTCTCAATTTTCATTTTTTTCATTTTTTACCTATTTCCCTCACCTAGTCCTTTTTCGTCCACCTCTATTATTTTTTGTGTTTTATTTTCACTTTTTTTTCATTGGTATTTATTTCCCCCACCTAATCCTTTTTCGTCCACCTCTATTATTTTTTGTGTTTTATTTTCACTTTTTTTTCATTGGTATTTATTTCCCCCACCTAATCCTTTTTCGTCCACCTCTATTATTTTTTTTTTATTTTTTTTTATTGGTATTTATTTCCTTCACCTAATCCTTTTACGTCCACCTCTGTTATTTTTTGTGTTCTATTTTCACTTTTTTTTCCATTGGTATTTATTTCCTCCACCTGACTCCTTTTTCGTCCACCTCTATTATTTTTTTGTGATCTACTTTAACTTTTTTTTTCATTGGTATTTATTTCCTTCACCTGACTCCTTTTTCAGCCACTTCATTCTTTTTTCTCCTCTATTTTTCTCTTTTTTCTTATTGTTAATCCCCAGAACTGATTTTTCCTTACCACTTCCTTCTTTTCCTCTTTCAATTTTCACATTTTTTCTTGGTATTTTTCCCCAGTGCATGATGCTTTTTTTTCGGCCACTTCTTTATTTTCTTTTCCTCTCAGTTTTCACTTTTATCATGGTATGTATTTTCCCTGCCCGATTTTTTTTTTTTTTTTTTTGCGTTCCTTTCTCGCTGCATTTTTTCCTTGATTCTTTACTTCTTTTCCTTTTTCTCGTATGTTATTTATTTATTTTATGCTTCTATTGTGCATTGTTTTCTGTTACATTACTATCTTCTTCACTTGTTTCCTTTCACCCTTTTTTGTTTATTCCTTTCCTTCCGTTTCAAATTATTTTCATTTTTTATTTTACTTAATCATTTGACTCACTTCCCTGATTCTCTCTCTCTCTCTCTCTCTCTCTCTCTCTCTCTCTCTCTCTCTCTCTCTCTCTCTCTCTCTCTCTCTCTCTCTCTCTCTCTCTCTCTCTCTCTCTCTCTCTCTCTCTCTCTCTCTCTCTCTCTCTCTCTCTCTCTCTCTCTCTCTCTCTCTCTCTCTCTCTCTCTCTCTCTCTCTCTCTCTCTCGTCCTCATTTTTTTATATATATTTTCTCCTGAGTATTTTCTCACAACATTGATTTCCTACTTTTCAGCTTCGTCCCAAGCCTCATATTTTTTTTTTTTTCCTGCCCGTCTTGATTTTTTCTTTCCTTTACATTTTCTTTCTGTGTCTCACAAATTTATGTTCTTCGAAGTGTCTCCTTTATCTCCTTTTCTTCTTGCCTTTTCACCAGTTTTGTGTTGGATTGCTACTTTTGGGGTCATTGAAATCTAAATTATTTCTATTATTTTCTTCTATCTCGCATCTATTTTGCTCCACGATGAACTAATATTTTTTTTGTCTTTCCACAATTTTTGTCGAAAATCTTCACTCTATTTTCGTCGTCGTCGTCGTCGTTGTTGTTGTTGTCCTTGTCCTTCTCCTACCGACTCGGATTTCATGTTCCTATTCTGCTGAATACGCAAGAGAGAATAAGTGATATTGTGTTGTGTAGAATAAATATTCTACCTACCAACTGATTAAAGTTCACGAACACGCACTCAGATAAGATCAACTTGATGAATCTGATTAGCTTATTAAGCGAAAACATGAATTAGTAAAACTCTTGTGATATTCTGTATCCAGTCTCCGGTAAACCTTCGGCTTGGTTCCGAACAGTATCTCAGAGATCTGAACACAGCTGGAAAAGAAGATAGCGTCTACTGGTATAAGTGTTGGCTAATTTATCTCTATCTATCCATCTATCTATCAATCTCTTTATCTCTCTATATATCTATCTATCTATTTATCTATCTATCTATCTATATATCTATCTGCCTGTCTATCTAACTATATATGGTGACTGAAATACTCTGTTGTGAAGCTCCCTAACCAAACTCGCGAGGAGGAGTGACCCCCACGAAAATTTTAAAACTTTCCAGAAATGTTTTGATAATATTGCTGCGTTGTCCAGCGGTCGACAGCCGACGAGCGTTAAGTCATGCATGTTTGTGCCACAACGAGAGTAAACATATATAATATACGCTGAAAACCGTTGCAGATAATCAACGTAGCAACACATAGATCACGTCAAGAACTACTTGGAATAATCAAAACAATGCTTATTAAAAACTATCGACATGGAATTTGTGTTCATTGCGAGGACCTTCGCACTAGGCGGCGGGGAGAGTTTTACCGCTAACTTAGATATGCGGCAGAATTTTCACCCGCCACTTCTACGACGTAAGATATCTCGACAGACCACAACAACGCCCCTCGAAATTAATTCATTGATGTTTAAATTTTAATCTTAACAGAAAAAATAATAAAAGGAAAAGCTCACCAGAAAACATGACACGTGATACTCCCTCTCAGGTTCACCAACATATTTAGCCTTCAGATTCCAGCGTTAACTTGGGCCACCCCGATCACTCCACCCCCGGAACAATGAACCGCCACCACAACACGGAAAGACGCTCGGCCAATTATAGTGAAGCGATGTAACACCCTCATTGTTAGAAAACCTCTCCAAGTTGTCTCCTTGTCTTCTTCGTTCTTCTCTTCTTCCTCCTTCTCCTCCTCATCCTCATCCACTTAACCTCTTACACCTTCAACTCACTGCTTGTCCAAATCGTCCTCTTTCGTGTCTTCCTCGTCCTCCTCTTCCTCTTCCTCGTTACCAAAACCTTCATCCTCTTTCTTCTCCTCTTCTTTTTGTACTTTACCAATTATCTTCTCCTTTGTCTCCTCCTTACTCTCCTCTTTACTCCCTTCTTCCTTCTTATTCTTCGCCTCCTTCAAATCCTTTTCCTCCTCATATTCTTCCTCCTCCTCCTCCTCCTCCCTTTCCTCCTCCTCCTCCTCCTGCTCGACCACCACTTAGAGACGTCGCTTCTTCGAGGTGTTCCCATTACCTGTATTAATTGGATACACGACAGGTAATTAAGCCTGGCTACCTGAGCTTGTCCAGATTGATAGGCCTATGTACACTGTCACTTTATTCAATTATCTGGCTGTGTTCATTTGTCACAATATTTGTTTGTCACTGTTAATTTTTGTCAGTATTCATTTACGTCGCGTTTTTTTTTTTCAATCTATTTTAGAGTTGACTTCACCTTATCAAGAAAAATATTTATGTGCGTGTTTGTTTTGTTTATTAGTATTTTTTTTATCTTATTCGTGTCAAGTCTTTCCGTTTTTTTTTGCCCGAGTCTTTAGTTTATTTATTTTTCTCCTCTGTCTTTGCTTTTTTTTTTTTCGCTTATAAACATAGCATTCCTCTTTACGAACCCGGCTTAAAGATACATACATACACACACACACACACACACACACACACACACACACACACACCTTTGCTCCTTTCTACATTATGCATATCTCTCTCTCTCTCTCTCTCTCTCTCT
>NC_066536.1:4440515-4510515 GCF_024679095.1 Eriocheir sinensis
CACCTAAACCCTATATCTTAAACCACTCCATCCCACATTCATTCCCATGCACTTTACTCCCCTATCCACCTTATCTCACACCATCTTCCTCCTTCCTTAGTTCCCTCTCTCCCTTCTCTTCTTAACTACCTCCTCTCACTTTTCATTTCCTTTTGACATAATAACTCTCTTTCCCACCGGCCTTTTCCTTAATTCCCTTTCTCTCTCCTTTCCTCATTAAATCATTCTCTCTTTCTCTCTTCATCTCTCTCCTTGCCTGCCCTCCTTAGCTCACTTTCCTTCTCCCACCATCACACAATCCATCCCTCTTTTCTCTCCTTATTCTCTACTTTCCCTCTTTCTTTGCTTGCTCCCTCCGTTTTGCATTGCCTGCTTTGACCTTCATCACGTTCCTATCCTTATCCCTCTTTCATTCCTCTCTCCTTGTTCTCCAGTCACACTTGAGGCCATGGTTGAAGCGTCTCATTCAGTCCAGTAACCCAGAAAGTCGTGTACCGCTGGGGGCGTCAGACAGGTTGATTAATGAAGGAACTTAACTCTTAAAACAAGCCATTGATAAGCTCCTTAAATCCAGTCGTGTCATTTCCTGCTAACATGGACGGGGACTGTTCTTTGTAATGCTTTTGAGTGGAGGCGACGAAAGAGAAAAAATGGCAGGGAGGAGGAAAGCTTAGCGACTGTAAAAATGTACCAAAAAAAAAAGAACAACGGGAAAAGAGGATAAGCTGTAAATGAGGATGAAAATACAGCTCTGATGGGGTAAGAGTGTCCCTCGGCATGTTACTGATATGAGAATGAGAAAAAAAATGCTACAAGGAATATAATAAGATGATTTGGTATAGAAAATTAACAGAAAATGGGAAGGTTATGATCCTAAAGAAAAAGAATATAGGGTTGGAATGCTTCAAGAAATGTTATTGAGTGGAGACGAAGAAAACGATTAGAGATTAAATTAGATTAGAGAATGGAAGGAAGATTAGATTAGATTAGAGAATGGAAGGAAGATTAGATTAGATTAGAGAATGGAAGGATGATTAGATTAGATTAGAGAATAGATGGAAGATTAGATTAGATTAGAGAATGGAAGGAAGAGCTTAACATAACGGTGGAAAATAAAGATAAACGGTAAGAAAACAAACTGTAAAAGGGGAATATATTAAAAGGAAACTTAATAAAACAGAAAAGATGTATGGAATATTATTGACTGGAGACAACGAAAACGAGTAAAGAAGGACGAAATTCACATAGCGGTTAAGATGAAAGATATACGGTAAGAAGACGAACAAAAAAAAAAGGGAAAAAGTAATAACAAAATAAAACTTAAAGAAACAGAAAAGACTGGATACAAAGAAAATGAAAACGGGTAAAGAAGGAGGAAATTCACATAGCGGTTAAGATGAAAGATATACGGTAAGAAGACGAACAGAAAAAGGGATAAAAAGGAATAAAAAAAATAGCCGGATAAAAATCATGTTAGTACCGTTATTGATTCGCGACAAAGAAAACGAAAACGGGTAAAGAAGGACGAAATTCACATAGCGGTTAAGATGAAAGATATACGGTAAGAAGACGAGCAGAAAAAAAGGGAAAAAAAGGAATACAAAAATAACCGGATAAAAATCATGTTAGTACCGTTATTGATTCGCGACAAAGAAAACGAAAACAGGGTAAAGAAGGAAGCGATTGACCTAGCGGTAAAAAAAATTGAGGTAAACGGAACAGGAAAAGTGACGGAAAATGGGTGAAAAAGTTGTAATTATCGTCTGCAAAAAGTACTGCTAATGATGACTGAGTGGACGATTATAAAATGTATCAGGCGGAACAGCGACTAATCTGCGGCAATACATTGAGCCATTTCGCCCCCTAATGGCCCTATAATTGGAGGTAAGTGCATGCAAATCTGTTGATAATGACGCGCAAAAGTCTTAAAGGGAAAAATGGCCTTAGAGGTGCAGGGGAAAAAGAAGAGTAATTGGGGGGTAAAAAAGGAGAACGGAAAAGTTGAAGGGAAACGGTAATAAGACTGGTAACCTTGAGTTGAAGGAAGAAGGGAATGATGGAATGACGCAAAAAAAGTAATACTGATGCGAATATTTAGAGTTTTACGTCATAACTTTAAAACTGCTTGCATACCCCCCCCCCACACACACACCCACCCACACACAACCCCCACACCCCCACACTCACCCACGCAACACCACCAGACACACGCCTCACACCCACAACCCCCTTCCCTCCCCACACAGTCAATCATATATACACACAAAAGAGACATGAGCCACAGATGCCGTGAGGTAATGAGCCTAATAAGCCGCGTGAGGAGCCGCCAGGTGGAGACACAGGCATGCGACAGGTAACATAACGCATAAATCAACAGGTGACCAGGATGAGCAACGGGGTGCTTGGGATCAAAATACAGCGGCTGGCAAGCAGACAAACAGGCAGACAAAGAGCTTGATAAAGGAGTTGTCAAGATCGGAGTTTTATTAAGACGTTGAGTTACCTGATGTTGAGAGTCACCTGAGATTAATTAGTCAGTTCAGCGTCACCTGCCTTGTTTAGCGGTGCATAGATACATTTGTAATCTTGATGGCTCAGTTCCTACCTCCCTTGGCCTGTTCATGATGGCGCTGTATATCATTGTTAAGCGTAATTTATAAGGTGTTTTTATAAGGTAAGAGGAGACAGGCTCAAGGTGATAAAGAAAATATAGAGGTTAAACGTAAACTTTTTCCCTCTCAACCCTCTCCTCTCCCACTCGCTTTAATGGTTTACATGTATTTGCAAACTTCATAGCAAACTTCTCTCCTTTCTTTTAATCATTTTATCGATGGACATCTCTCCTTTCTTTTTATTATAATGTCGATGCACTTTTTTTTTCCATCATAATATCGATCCAATTTTCTCCTTTCTTTTCATCATAATATCGATCCACTTCTCTCCTTTCTTTTCATCATAATATCGATCCACTTCTCTCCTTTCTTTTCATCATAATATCGATCCACTTCTCTCCTTTCTTTTCATCATTATATCGATCCACTTCTCTCCTTTCTTTTCATCATAATATCGACCCACTTCTCTCCTTTCTTTTCATCATAATATCGACCCACTTCTCTCCTTTCTTTTCTATTATGTTATCGATGCACTTCTTTCCTTTTATTATACTCTCAATGCGTGTTATTGTTAAGGTACATCAAGTTTAGGTCCTCAGGTGTCGTGATGCCCCCGTCCCCCCCCACCCCCCCCACCCCACCTTCCGTCCTGGTCTCCCCCCGTGTGTCTTGCGTGACGAATGCCCGCTTCCAACAGTCGCGTAATTTGTGATTGTATTTGACATGATTATTTTCGGTTTCTTTTTATTTTTTTGCCGAGGGAGTCGAAAATGCATGAAATTACTTTGCCGAAATGATAGCGTAGAAAGTTAGTAATTAGTTGTCCATCAATCATTGTCACTTGAACGTGATTTTTTATTTTTTTTATGTATATGAAGTCGCAACTAATTCATAACGTAGAGGTTTGAAAATAAAATCCTGCTCATTTATAGTTACGGTGTGTTCAAAACTTCTTAAGCTCCTCCGTTATTACTCAGGAAGAAGAAAAAGTGATCTAGAAAATGAGGAACGAACATTAACACGACACTACTACTACTACTACTATTACTACTACTACTACTACTACTACTACTACTTCTACTACTATATTACTACTACTATTACTACTACTACTGCTTCAGCGCTTCATTCCTCGCAGCCCAAACGGTGTAATCTAATTCTTTTGCCTCTGTGAGTATAGTTGTACATTATGGAAACGTCTTTGGATAGCATGATATTGATATCGTTTCTTTTTCCTCATAGTCCAATAGTTGTATATTCAGGAAACGTTTTTGGATAGTATAGCAAGATATTTTATTTTATTTTTTTCTAATAGTTTCATAGTTGTACATTAATTAAGAAGCGTCTTTGGAAAGGATGTCATTGACATTGTTTATTTTTTTCTCCTAGTTTCACCACATCCTCATTTATCGGACTCGTAAAGATTTATTGGATTCAGTTTGATCACTATACAAAAAGTGTCGACGATGACGAGTCGGATTGATGACTTTCTCCTCGGGAAATAAAAGACAATTGAACCGTTGTAAAGGACGTTGGAGGTGAACAGAAGTACAATGTAACCTTTTTTGCGTCGCTCATTTCTGTACAACAATACAGACTGTCCATCCTGCCTCACAGACACTGACTTTATCATTTCACTTACCTGAGGAGGAAGAAGAAGTAGTAGTAGTAGTAGTAGAATCATTAGTAGTAGTAGTAGTAGTAGTAGTAGTAGTAGTAGTAGTAGTAGTAGTAGTAGTAGTAGTAGTAGTAGTAGTAGTAATAGTAGTAGTGGTATCAGTAGTAGTAGTAATAGTAGTAGTGGTAGCAGCAGCAGCAGCAGTAGTAGTAGTAGTAGTAGTAGTAGATAAAGTTGCTGAATTTCTACATTTTCCCCAAATGTCTTCTCTTTTAAGTACATATTCACCTTTATGACGCATTAATGCTAAATTTTATGCTTCTTTTATTATTTCATTTTGCTTACTTGCTGTTTGGCACTGGAGAGAATACTTAAAACAAAAACGCTCTAACGATATCAGCGACTCTGTTCCAAGTATTTCTCGCAATGCTTATTTCGAAGCATCCCTATAGTACAAAGGTCTGTGTGTCCCTGTCTACTGGAATATTTAGTTATCAATATATGAAAAGTGGGGACCTGAATGAGAAGTCTCCAGCTACCCAGTACTTGATAGCGCGACCTGAACCTTAAAGAACCCTAACCTATACAGCGGCTTGCTCTGCGTTCCTCGGAGTGGTGCCGCAATCAAGACCGTCCCTCCCATTTCGAACATTCCCTTCTCGCACCCCCCGCCGGAGCCCTTGCTTGTGACACGGGACAGAGCACCTACAACACGACTCCTCTTGCTTCTCTCGGTTCTGTACCATAATAAAGACAGTCCATCCCACTCAGAGACATTCCCTTTGCCATACCACCCGCCGAAGCCCCGCGTAGGGTTAGAGTACGTCCGGGAAGTGTAGCAGTGTCGAAAGCCGCGTCTGGGAGGAAAAACAAGCAAGGAACATTTGGCCATTCGTGTTGCTCTAGATTCGAAGTGGTGGTACTTAAAAGTGCTGGCCAGTCTCCAGCTGTGTGGTGATGGTGGGGGTGGGGGTGAGGTGGTAGTAGTGGTGAAGGGGATTGGCGGTAGTGGTGGTGGTGGTAGTTGTGAAGGGGATTGGTGGTGGTGGCAGTGCGGGATTGGTGATGGAGGTGAGGGTGGCTGTAGTGATGATGGTGGTAGGATTGGAAGATGGTGTTGAGAATAGTGGTGGTGGTTGTGGGGGGGGGGATATATAGTGATGGTGGTAGGGATGGTTACAGCGGAGATGCGGGTCCTGAATACTCATAGCAAGACCACAAACTAGATAGAATAAAATATCTGATGGAATTTAGATTGCATAAAGACATAGTGAAGAATTCTTTGACGACCAGAATTGTGGACGAGTGAGTCTTGCAAGTCATGTGATGAGTGTGAATACGGTGGAAACTTTCAAGAAAATGTTAGATAAATTCATGAGTATGGGGGACAGGTGGTGGAAGATTTACAAGGTCCGTATTTTGCTGCATGCAGACTCCATAGGTACTTATTTTTCGATCCAGTTAGTGTAAAGCGCAAGACCGTAGCGTGTAGTGTAGGTCAGGGTTGGTGACGACTGGTAGTAGAGAGAAGAGAGGAAGAAAAAGTTCACCCGAATATTAAGTAACTTCTGGAGGTGGTAGTAGTAGTAGTAGTAGTAGTAGTAGTAGTAGTAGTAGTGGCAGTAGTAGTAGTAGAAGTGATAGTAATAGTTGTAGCAGTAGCATTTGTTGATGTTGTTATTGTAGATGTAATTGTAGTAGATGCAGTAGTGGTGGTAAAATTATTATTATTATTATTATTATTATTATTATTATTATTATTATTATTAGTAGTAGTAGTAGTAGTAGTAGTAGTAGTAGTAGTAGTAGTATCCTCCTTGTTTGTTTGTCGTAGCACATGAATCCGGGAGGGGGTCGCCAGGTGCTCCCGCTGATTAGTATGGGACGGACGAGCTCACCTCCCTGGGCTGCGCATGCGGCTGACGTCACGGCTGGTGTTTACCGGTGTGACGCAACCAGGTCCGTGTGTGACATCATAGGCCGCTTTAAGGTGTGTGTGTGTGTGTGTGTGTGAGAGAGAGAGAGAGAGAGAGAGATCTGGTTAAAGAATAATATTGTGTTTGTTTGTGTATAACCATGTGAACCAAGAAAATAGGTATGTGTATATATTGCATTTGTGTGTGTGTGTGTGTGTGTGTGTGTGTGTGTGTGTGTGTGTGTGTGTGTGTGTGTGTGTGTGTTAATGCAATGGAGGAGTCATTAACCTTATTACTCAGCACAGGTAGGTGGTCACGTGTGCTGGGTGGAGGGATCTGTGCTGACGAGAACACCCCCGCCTCTTACTCAACTTTGTCTCATCCTACCCATATAGTTCCTTCACCCACCATCCCTCCAAACACCACTTACCCTCCTTTATCCCTCTCTATCCTCCTTCGCCCTTCTTATCCCTTCTATATATACCTGAAATCTTCCACATCATACTTACTTTTACCCGCATCCACTCTCAAGAACACTTTTATCTGATATTTACCTTCATTTCTCTTTAATCTACATCCACTTACCTGAACTCATCCACCTCTTAATTATTACTTTTGTCCCACCTTCATTTACTCTTCCAACTGTATCCTCCACTTCATTCTCCCGTTTATCCAATTTTTACTCACTTCATCTCACCTCACCTCATTTACCTCTTACCCATTTTATATCACCTTTACTCACCTCCACTCCATAGTCTTTTTTCACCTCCGATCCATCTTTATCCCACCTCGTCACACCTCCACTTGAAAGAACCAATCCACTCTTTAACCACATTTTTCCAAACTTTAGTTACGTCCACTCACCCGAACACATCCACTTTATTCTGATGAACTTTGCACCTTAACTTACCTCCAGTCTTTTGAACTCATCCACTTCTTAACACCACCTTGATCTATTCCACTTACCTGAACCCATACACATCATCCCTTCTTTTCCTCGTACCTAAAGTCATTCATCTCCTACTTACCTCTCTTCCACCCCTACCCACCTGTACTTACTCACCTGAACTCGTATGCCTTTTACTTACCTGTTTCCACCTTTCTTCACCTTTAATAACTCGTTCCTGAAGCCCATCACCTGTGCTCACTCTCACCTACCTCCGTATACCTGTAGAATCTTACCTGTCCCATAATTCATCCTTTCCTGAGTGTACTTCATCCCCTTTTTCTTTCTCCCTGTTTTCTGTATCTTCTGTATCTTCCTTCAGGTTCTTAAATGCGTTTCCACTCCTTCGTGTTCCCTTCCTCGCTCCTCAGACACACCCCTTTAATCGTTTCTTTATCTACGTACGTTTCTCCTTCTCTTTCTTCTCCTTCTCCTCCTTCTCTTTTTCCTTTCTTCAAACTCCCTCATTTGCTATCCATATTCTTGCTTCTTGACCTCAATCTTACTTCTCTCTCCCTCTTCCTTCCCCCTTTCACCTTCCCCTCCGTTTTTCCTCCCCTCCTGTCTCCCTCCCTCCCTTCCTCACCTTCCTTCCCCCCTTCCCCCCTCCCGCCTGACCTCAATCACCTCATCAGACTGACTATTTCGCTAAAGGCAATCGCAGCAACAGAAAATGTATGCAAGTTTTTTTTTTTTTTTTTTGCTCTCTCTCTCTCTCTCTCTCTCTCTCTCTCTCTCTCTCTCTCTCTCTCTCTCTCTCTCTCTCTCTCTCTCTCTCTCTCTCTCTCTCTCTCTCTCTCTCTCTCTCTCTCTCTCTCTCTCTCTCATTAAATTCGTCTGGGCAAAAGTCTGGATCGTTTAAACCAAAGATACGTACTTACACACACACACACACACACACACACACACACACACACACACACACACACACACACACACACACACACACACACACACACACACATACCTTTTTACGTGTACCTTTCACTTGCACGTAATTGGGTAAGTAATATGCAAATTAAACTAACTATCTGGTAGAGGTTCCAACTTCGTGTGCATTTGATCCAATTAAATGTGTGTATGTGTGTGTATGTTTGTGTGTGTGTGTGTGTGTGTGTGTGTGTGTGAGTGAGATCGTAAACGTAAATGGGAGCATATTTCGTCTACGTTAGAGGAAAATACGAAAGGAAGAAAGATGAGGAGGAGAAAATAAGAGAAAGAGGAGGACGGGAAAGAGGGGGAGGAAAATGGGGAGGAGAAAAAAGAAGAGGAGGAAAAAGAAGAGGAGGAAAAAGAGGAGGAGGAGAAAGAGAAGGAAGTGAAATAGGGGAAGGTCTGTTAAAAGGAGAACAGACTGGATGAAAAGGAAAACTGAACAATAAAAGAAAAAGTTAAGATAATTTAGAGGTAATAATAAAACACCATTAGAGCAACGCAAGAGAGAAAGAGAATGTATGTTACTTCATCACAGTAAAGAAAATTAATTGCTATGCGAGAGAACCAAATGAAGATGAAGGAAAATTAATCAAAGGAAAGTGTGTCTGCTCTGTGGGAGCTATGTTGCGGGTGAGAGTAAAACCACAAATGCCTAATAAAACCACGCACTAAACTCGCCACATAAATATTCAGCGTCTCCTGCTCCTTCCCGTTATAATGTTCCGTAATAGGCAGGAATGCGACACCTAAATACCTGAGACTAATCGATGTGGAGGTTATGTATATCTCATGATGTGTTGCAGTTTTATTCCCTCGGCTGTTCGTGAAGAGATAGACGGCGAGACACATGTTCTGCTCCTTAGTCGGTTAAAAAAGAAAATAAATGAATCCAAGACTAATACTTGTTGGAAGGTCATAAAGATTTGATTGGAAAGTTGTAAAATTTTAAAAGCCTAGAGACAGGCACACAGACAAACAGACAGACAGACAGACAGACAGAAAGACAGACAGACAGACATTGGGTGAGTGAGTGAGTGAGTAAGTGGGTGACAGAAAGAAAAAGAAAAAGAAGCAAAGTAAAAGAGAAAGAAACAAAGAAAAAAAAGAAGAAAAAGGGAAAAAATTTAAGAGAGAGAGAGAGAGAGAGAGAGAGAAAACGACCCTTACCTCCCTCCGTAGCATTCCCTTCATGTCGTACTCAAGCATTATGGACCAAATGCGACTTCGTGCACACGCCTTTTAGCGCACACGGAATCCAGCACACACACACACACACACACACACACACACACACACACACACACACACACACACACAGGTACTTTTTCGGGCCTCCCTTTATACCCAGACCCAGTAGGGGGCGTTTGCATACTTATACCTGTCCACGCACACCTGTCCAGCACATGGAGTAAAACACGCTCCTCTCAGGTCGTGTTTATTTGTATGTTTGTGGCACAGTACAGATCAACATTCTCAGGTTTGCGAGACGTACACAACCACAACGGATGAGGCTTTCGTTGAGGTTGTGGGTATTTCTATGGATAGTTTTATGAGTCTTCTTGTAGGTATAGTTTTGACAAGGTTTCTGCATCATGAATGTGAAGAATACTCGTAAAAACCAGACTTATCTTCTTTGTGGACTTTGAAAATATTTGTTGTGTGTGAGCCGAAAGCGTTTGGTAATGTTGGCCATAGTTGTTGTTTTTTTCTACCAGCGATAGTGGAACCAGCATTGTTTTCAGCGTTGTCCGTCAATTTTTTTTTTCTCTTGACGTTTACATTTGAGTGAAAATTGTGTGAAAGTAAGAAGTAACATATCAGTCAGTATATTATGTCCGGTGAAACACCTTTGCCTGGCTCGAGTCAAAGGGACGAAGACGTGAAGAAACAGTGCCGGAATATCGTCCATAGGGGCTTCTCGGTTTGTGGGGCATGAAAGAAGTGAGTGACTGCCACCAATATGAAGTGTTGGTTTCTTGTCGATTATTGTTGTTGATATTATTTTACTATCATCATTGTCATTATTAATAGTAGTAGTTGTAGTTAGTAGCAGCAGCAGTAGTAGTAAAAGTAGTACCTGTAGTAGTAGTAGTAGTAGTAGTAGTAGTAGTAGTAGCTGAAGTGGTAGTAGCAGTAGTAGTAGTAGTAGTAGTAGTAGTAGAAGTAGTAGTAATAGTAGTAGTAGTAGTAGTAGTAGTAGTAGTAGTAGCAGCAGTAATAGTAGTAGTGGTAGTAATTGTAATATATTTAACTTCAACTTTATTTTTCGTTTATAGCATATTTTCTCTTCATTAATGTCATCATAACTTTCATCCACGAACCTCATCGGTATGTTTTTTTGTGTGTGAATCTGCATCGAGCAAGACATATTAAGTCAATAAAATCTCAACACACTCCTAAACCTGGACGGCAGGAGTGGGAAGCGTGTCACTCCGCCTGGCTGGCACGGGTGTGTGTTAAGAAATGAGTATATACATAAACTTACGTGTCTCTCTCTCTCTCTCTCTCTCTCTCTCTCTCTCTCTCTCTCTCTCTCTCTCTCTCTCTCTCTCTCTCTCTCTCTCTCTCTCTCTCTCTCTCTCTCTCTCTCTCTCTCTCTCTCTCTCTCTCTCTCTCTCTCTCTCTCTCTCTCTCTCTCTCTCTCTCTCTCTCTCTTCTTACCTTCATCCTTCATTTTCTTGCACCTGTAAATAAAATCTCATTTCCTCACTCGCTTCCATCATTCCCTCTCTCATTAACATTTAACTTTCCCCTCCCTCTCCTCCTCTTTCCTCCCTTCCCCCTTTTTTCCTTCGTCCCCACTCCCGCCCCCCCTCTCTTTCCCCCTCTTCTCCCCCTTTCTCCCTTACCTGCCATCCCTCTTCCATCCATCTCCCTTATCTTGCTACCTATTATATCTATCCCTTCTTTCATCTAGACCTCCCTCCCTCATTCCCTTATCTCCCCCAATCCTCCTCCTCTTCTTCCTCTCCACCTCCTCCTCCTCCTCCTCCTCCTCCTCCTCCGGACAAAGGCACATTAGAGGCTTAATAGAAATAAATGGCCGCCGACTCCCGCCGTCCGCGTTTGCTTATACTGAAATGCCATCAGGGTGACGCCTCCCCAACAAGCCCCCACTGCCCCCCTACACCCACCACACAGTACCGGAAGGGGGTAGGGAGAGGCGCCCGTACACCCCCCCACCAACTCCCTTCCCCCAACCTTCACTCCACTTAATTTTGCCTCTTCTCCTTTCCTCTGTTTTATTTCCTTCCTTTGCCTCTTCCAGTACTTTTTTTAACGATCGCTATATCTTACTTTAACTCCTCCCTCTGTCTCTTTCTCTCTTTTACTTGCCATCCCTTCATTCATGGCGCTTCTCTGCAAATCAAGCTCCCCTCACACCCACATATATGGTAATTTAAAAGAGAAGAAAAGAGTGACAGGCAGACGGACAGACAGACGGACAACATATAAACAAACAAACCTAAAGAGATGTCTCGTGTCCATCCCACGTCAAATGCGGTTTTTTTTCCTTTCATTTCCCTTCTTATAGTTACCTGACCTTCACATCCTCTTTCCGTTCTCCTTCCATCCTTACATATATTCGTTACTCGTGTCTCATTGATTTATTTTACTTGCAATATTTTCCAAACTTCATTTTCCTTTTTCTTCTTCTCTTCCCTTTTCTTATTTTTCCTTCCCTTCCGTTTCCTCTTCTTCCCTTAACTTCCCTTCCCTTCTCTTACCTTCTCATCTCTTCCCTTCTCTTCTCTTATTTTTACTCTTCTCGTCTCATTCCTTTGTTCCCCTTTCTCACTCGTTCTTTCTTTCTGTACTTTCATATCCACTTCTTCCTCATTTATATAACTTCTTCCCCTGTCTCATTCATGCCACAACATAAACATTGCCTTTCTAATTATGTCGATTTGCAATTATTATCACTTATTATTATTATTATTATTATTATTATTATTATTATTATTATTATTATTATTATTAGTCTTAGTATTATTGTCAGTCTCCTTAATTAACATGCACGGTCTGACATCTTGAGCGCGGTTGAGCCAAAACAAAGACAACAACAAAGCAAATATACCTGAACAGATTGATGGCCAGGTAATTACTTAATATTTATGACTCTCCAGATGAAGCACACACACACACACACACACACACACACACACACACACACACACACACACACACACACACAAAGACATACACAGCCTCTTTCCTTTGCCCTCTCTCCCTCCCTCCCTCCCTCCCTCCCTCCCTGTCTCCATTGTACCTCCCTGCCTCCTTCCCTTCCCCAATCTCTCCCTCCCTTCCTTCCTTCCCTCCCCATACCCCATGACGAGAGAAAAAAAAGTGGAAAGGGAGGAAAAAAAGAGGAAGAAAAGGCCAAGATCTCCAGCCTCATAATGCGTGGAGCCGCCATAGCCCGGCAGATCAGCGCTGGTGACCTCAAACTGCAGTGGGAGAAAATTTGCATGAGAAAGGGTGTGTATCTGCGGTGGTGGTGGTGGTGGTGGTGGGGAGGAGCAGGAGGAGGAGGAATAAATGGGGTAGATCTTAAGGGTGCAAGGGCAGTGGAGGGCTATGAGGGGATGGAGGTAGTAATGGGTTATGTAAAAAGGGGAAGAGTGAAAAGAGAATAAGGAGGCTTTGGTATGCGGGTCTAAAAGCAAGGGGAGAAGAAGGGAAGTGGAGTGGAGAGGGGATTAGAGGTGTGCCAGTGTATACTCGTCATAGTGTTTTAGGGAGAAAAATAGGGTAGGAAAGAGGATGAGGATACATAGGAGTGAAATAGAAGAAGGAGGATGGAAGTATAGGTAGTGTGATAGGTTTGCATTTGAATTCTCCGTGTGATGGAGATGGAAGATGAGGAAAGGAGAATGATTGGTGTTTGTAGTGTTAGAACAGGTATTCTTGAAGTAGTGCCTTAAAACCACCGTAGAGTATTGAAACGGGCTCACAAGTGCATACGGATAAAAAATAAGGAGAAAAAAGAGACGGAGAAGAAGGCTGGGAAAAAGAAATAGGTAAGGCAAAACACAAAGAACCGATTAAGTAATGTTCAACCGTTTCGTCCAGTCCTTCCTTTGTTTCGGCGCCTCGACTCATTGCACACTACAAAACGACTCGTAGAAATCATCTGTTTGGTCATAGTCATACTCTTTTCTCCTCTCCTTTATTTACACGATATTTAAGGTTAGCAATCCATGGTAATAATTATGTACTGAAGAGCGGGATCAGCCTGTAGTTGAGCTTGAAATGGCTGCGGGGAGGGTAGTTAGTTGTAAGAGGGATTGAGAGAGATGATGTTCGAGGGTGTAAGAGGGAGGACTTGGGTTGGGAGAGATAGATAAGGTTATTTGCGTGGTAAGAGGAAGGTGAGGAGAGGTGAGTCACTGGTCAGGCGTTTCAGAGCAATGAAGGGGAAGGAGGGAGTCAGAGAGGTGAGGTGAGAAGGTGAGGAGGCGAGGGCGAGGAGGTGATGAGTTGGAGTAAGGGGGATTGTTTGCGTGGTAAGAGGAGAGTCAGTGGGGAGAAGGGGGTCATGCACTTGATGGAGAGAGAACATGCTTCCCTCACGCTCACCTGGACACAAACAAGCACAGATGAGGCGGCGTGACGCTGATCGGATGCTGCGGTGGTGTTAATCATCGCTTTGATTTGTACTTTTGGGTGTTGTTGCTTCATCTCCTGCATTGATTATACTTCTGTTGTTGCTGTTGTTGTTGTTGTTGCTGTTATTGCCATCATTATCATTATTCATATTAATCTATTCATATTCATTTGCATTTTATTACTATTATTATTTTTCTATTCTTATTCGTCTTCTTACTGTTATTATTATTGATAGTAGGAGTTAGATAGATATAAACATGAGTAAAGTCTTAATAATATTTGATCAATTACCCTGCATTTGAGCATTTGAGAGAGAGAGAGAGAATACGTAATAGTGGGCCATGTGTTCTGCAAGACTTAATCCATTTTCCTTGTTCTTATCGGCAGAGAGCTTGGCAGGAGGCGTGGGTGTCGGTGGCGGTGGTCGGGGAGTGAATACCTTCATTGCATCAAAGGTAACCATCCCACCTTGTTTGACGGCTTCTTAAATTATCCTTCATCCCCGCCACTTCTCTCTCTTATCCTCTCTGTCGTTTCCCTTACCGACTTCTCCTTTCCTCCGCCATAGCCTCTCCCCTCTTTTCATTTTCTCCCACTCTCCCCTTCTTTTTTAAATCAATAGATCTTTAGTAGTTAATTAGTAGTTATGTACAGTAAGAAAATGAAGTGAGTTAATTATAGGAAGGTACAGGTGTGGGGGAGAAGGAAGACAGTAGGAGTGTACAGTTGTATGGTGTTGGTTCCTTAATTGCTTATCGGGGACCTTATGTGTATACCCCGGCGTGCTGGGGAGGGGGCGGGGGAGGGGGTTGAATTCCCAAGCAATCCCTCCCCTCCCTCTTTCTCTCTCCTCCTCCCTCGCTCCTAACTCATTCTTCCGCCCCTGCTTTCATCTGCTCGGTTTTTTTCCTCTCTTTTCCTCTTCCCAGTCACACGTTCGTCTATTCCTCTCTTCCTACTCCCCACTATTTTCCTTCGCTTTTCCTTTTACTTATATCTCCTCTTCCTCCTTTTTTCTTCGTCTTCGTCATTTTCCTTCCGTTTATCTCCTTTCCCCTTCTCTTTCCTCCTCCCCACTATTTTTTTTTCTTTTCCCTTCCCCGTCGATCCTCTATTCCTCTTTTCCTACTCCCCACTATTTTCCTTCGCTTTTCCTTTTACTTATATCTCCTCTTCCTCATTTTTTCTTCGTCTTCGTCATTTTCCTTCCGTTTATCTCCTTTCCCCTTCTCTTTCCTCCTCCCCACTATTTTTCCTCTTTTCTCTTCCCCGTCGTTCTCTTTCTCAACCTTTCTTTCCTCTTCCTATTATTTTTCCACCTTTCTCTGTCATCTTCGTCCCTTTGTTCCTTTTAACCTCCCCATCGTTTTTCTCTCCTCTCCCCTTCCACATCTTCTTTCTCTCTATGCTCTTTATTTGCCTTCATTTCCTTCCCTTGTCTCTCCTTCTGTCTCCTTCCCGTCATTTTCCTCTCCCACTTACCCTTCCTTTCTCTCATTTCTTCCATGTCATTTTCCTCCGTTTCTTCTCCTCTCTGCCATGTCTTTCTTCTTTCCTTACTTTCACATTTTTCTTGTAATTATCTCTTCTCTTTTCTTCTGATTTGCATTTTCACATCTCACTCGTGTTTCTCTTCTTCCATTTTATTTTTCAGTTCTCCACTATTTCTTTCTTTCCTCTTTCCTTTTTAGTCTTTAGTTTTTCTTATACCTAACTAATTTTATTTTATCGTTGTCGTTTATTTCTTTCCTTTTTCGTATATCCCCTCAACATTTTTTTTTTTTGCTACAACGCTTTTCAACTTTCTTTTCGTATCTTCTTTTCTTTTTCTTCTGTTGCGGTTTTCGGAGTTCTCGTTTCCTCGTTTTCACTTATTATTTGCTTGCTTTTGTGTATCTTGATTACGATCTTTTCAGTCTCGGTCTCTCTCCCGCTCTTTTTCCGCCATTACGCTCTCCTGCCTATCATATTTCTTCTTTACTACAACCATTTACCTCCAACTCCTTCATTTTGTCTCTCCCTCTCCCTCCTCTCCCATCCCTCCTTCCTCCTTCTTCCTTCTCCTCTCTTTTATCTTCTCCCGTCCTATTACCCGCCCTCCATTTCTTTCCTTCCTTCCTTCCTTCCTTCCTCCTTCACCCCTTCTCTTTTCTTCTTCATCCCTCTCCCCTTCAGTCTTTCTCCTTTTCCTCCCTCCGTTCAGACCCTCTCCGTTTCATTCCATCTTCCGTCATCCATTCTTTCTTCGTTTTTTCTTCACCTTCTTTCCTCCTTTCATCCCTTTCTTCCTCTATGCACTCTCTTTCCAACACCTTCTATCCTTCCTTACTCTAATTCTCCATCTCTCCCTTCTTCCTCCGTTACACCAACTCCACTATCACTTGCCCATTCCTCCCATCCTTCCTCCCTCCATTTCTCCATCTCTCCCTCCTTCCCCCATTCCTCCATCTCCCTTATCGCTCTCTCCATCTCCCGACTCAATAGCGGGGATGCAGATAACAGATCAGGATGCTGCCGCGCGCTCTCTCGGGCTGATCTGCAATTCGACTTTCAATTGGCAGGTGATGAGCCTCATAAACACGGCAGGTGAGCGGGATTTGGCTGGCCCGCTCAGGTGAGGTGCGTGTATGAGGGAGGGGAAGAGTAAGGGAGAAAAGGGGGAACGATGGAAGGGGTTAAGGAGGCTGGATGGGAACAGGTGAGAGGGGGAGGAATGGGAAGGAGAATGGATGAGGGAGCGAAATGGTGGAAGGAGTTAGGGAGGGTTGGAGGTGGATAGAGAAAGATAGGGGTGAGAGGGGGAAGAACTGATGAGGAAGGAGAAGGATGAGGAAAGGGAGGGTGGAAAGGAATAGGAAAAGATAGGGGTTGAAAGGGGTGAATTGATGAGGAAAGGGAAGAAGAAGGATAGAAGGAGTTAGGGAGGGTTGATGGGGTTAGAAAAAGGAGAGTGAGGGAGGGGGAGAGGATGAATTGGAAGATGATAGTATGTGTGGGAGGTAAGATGAAGGGAAGGGAAGGAAAGGGGAGCAGGGTGGAATGGAAAAGGAAGGGAAAAAAGCAGGGAGAAAAGGGGAAGTGTGGAAGGAAGGAGTGGATGGCGTGGATAGCAATGTAACTGACCTGTATTATCTTTCATATCTTTCAATTTACATTTCTATCAGTTTTTTTTCTCTTTGTAGTGTGTGTGTGTGTGTGTGTGTGTGTGTGTGTGTGTGTGTGTGTGTGTGTGTGTGTGTGTGTGTGTGTGTGTGTGTGTGTGTGTGTGTTTTCATGAGTATATCGTTTCCCTTTAATCACTGGTTCATTAAGGTCTCACAAACATGCGAGAGCTGCTGATTTTATGTTTTTTTCGTACTCATTAAGATAAAGTTCCTCCTCCTCATTATATACATAAGCCCTAACTCATGTATCCTTTCTCCTTCCCCCGCCTTTCTTCCTCATGTATTCAGATTTCCTCGTTCATTACAACTCTCCTTTACGTTCCTCTCTTCCACTTTCTCCGCCTCTCCTTCTCTTCTGCCTTCTCCACTTCATCTCTTACTTCGTTCCCGCTCATACTTCTTCCCTCATGCTCTCCTCTCTCTTCTAGTCCTCTCTTCCTTCTCCCTTCCTCTCCTTTTCCTCCTCTCTCACACTTTTTTTATTGTTTTCTCTTCTTTTTCATTTCCTCTCCTTTTCCTCCTCCCTCGCCCTCCCTTGCTGTTTTCTCTTCTTTTTCATTTCCTCTCCTTTTCCTCCTCCCTCACCCTTCCTTACTGTTTTCTCTTCTCCCTTACTCTCCTTCTCCTCCTCCTCTCTTATTGTTTTCTCTTCCTTCTCTTTTCCTCCCCTTCATTTTCTCACCTTTTTTCTAACCCTTTCTTTCTTCTACCTACCCCTCAACCTCCTCCTCCCTCACCCCCTTCTTCTCCTCCCTCGCCCCCTCTTTCCTCCGGGTCTCCTTCACCTTTTCTCACCTGGCGCTAATTTCACACCTGCTCGTCATGCCCAAAGGAGGATGTGAAGTAATCCTCGCCCCCGACTATAATCCCCCTGCGTCTTTATCCCTCCCAGCGTGTTAGTTCTTCCCTTTCATCCCCGTTGCTTAGATGGTTCCTGAGATTTATATTTCGTTTCGTTTCTTATCCTTTAATGGTTGATGTAGTGATTTGTGTTTTTTATTTGGCTTTCATTTTCTTTGTTTTAGTTTTAGTTTTGTGGCATTGTTTTGAGTAGAGTATTTTGTTTTGTTTTATTTATACCTTAGTGATAGTTGTAATGTTTTTCTTATTTTGCCTATATTTTCGTTGTTTTAGATTTTGTTGTTTTTTGTTTTGTTTTTCTGGCATTGTTTTGAGTAGAGTATTTTTGTTTTGTTTTATTTATACCTTAGTGACTATTGTAACGTATTTTTCTACTTTACCTTTGTTTTTGTTATTTTTTTTGTTTTTTGTTTTTTATTGCATTGTTTTGACTTGGTTCCTATTTTTTTCTCCTTCTTGTTTTTACTTTAGTGATTGCTAAAATGAATATGCTTGTTTGTTTGCGTTTACCATTCTTATGCTTATTTTTCCTTGAAGCCACATGTATCCTCCCTTCCTATCGTCTATCTCGTGTGTTCTCTGCCTGCTCCATTCACGGGCTCAGTATATTTATTCTTTCGTTATGTAACCATCCCTTTAAACGTCTTGGGTACCTTTTCGAAACCGGGATCTTTTTTAGTCTTCCGCGCTTATTTTTTCTTTTCTTTCATGTTTCAGGTAACATAAACTCATGGTATTATCTCCTCCCTCTTTTTCAATACCTTCTTTTTACTTAACTTTAGTCATTTTTAGTAGATTTTATTACTTATTTACTTAACAGATCCATTCTTTGCATAATTTTATTCTTTTTATTTAACTATGCTTTTTCATACTTAAATTTAGTCTGTTTTATTCATAATTTAGCCTTTTTTTTTCACTTAGTTTTATTATTTGTTTTACCAGTCTATCCTTTTATTGCCTAATCTTATCTCTTTATGTTTAAATCTTTCCTTCTAGATAGGTTTCCATTTTCCCAACTTCATATCCTTTTTGCATCACTTACTCTGCGTGACATGCTTTATCTTTTTATCGGTAATCTCTTCTTTCATCCCTCGTTATCTCCCTCCTCGCATCCCATTCTTCATCGTATTAGCTCTTCCATCCATCTCCTTCCCCATCATTACTTCTTCTTCCCTCTCTTCTCTCCCGTCCCTCCTCTCATTAGCTCTCCCATCCATCTCTTCTCCATTCCATTCTGCTTCCTTTTTTCACCTCTTCCTTCATTTCCACTCCCTTCTCTCCTCTCCCATCTCTCCTCCCGGTAGCTGAACTCTCACTCATTTGAATAGAGCTTCCTTTCTTCTTCTCTCCTTCATTACCTCTCCCTTTTCAGCCTCTCCTCATTCTTCTTTAGCTCTCCCTTCCCTCTCTTCACCCATCTCTCCTCTCTTTAGCAGACTTTTCTTCTTCTCTCCCTTCAACAGTTCTTTCCTTCCTTCTCCTCTCCTTCATTACTTCTCCCTCCCAATTTTCTCCTCTTCCTTCTTTAGCTCTTCCTTTCCTCTCTTCTCCCATCTCTTCTCTTGGTAGCTGACATTTTCAGTAGCTGGGTTTTTTTTCCTTCAATAGTTCTTTCTTCCTTCTCTTTCCCTTCATTCCCTCTCCCTACCAATCCTCTCCTTTTCCTTCATTAGTTCTCCCTTCCTTCTCTTCTCCCATATCTTCTCACGGTAGCTGACATTTTCCTATTTCCTCCCTTCAATAGATCTTCCTTCCTTCCTTCTTTCCCTCTCCTCTCCCATCCCTCCCTTCGTTACTTCTCCCTTCCAGTGCCGTCCCCATACCTTCCTTCATCACTGTCTCGTAACTCTTCTCACGGCCCTATTTGAAGGTTTTCCTTGTGATGGTTATGACGGTTTACTCCCCATTGTTTTGTATTCTTCTCGTTGCATTCAGGGTCCTCCTCCTCCTCCTCCTCCTCCTCCTTCTCCTCTCCCCTCTACCTCCATCCATCTTCCTCCTCCTCCATCTCCTTTTATTCCTTTTTCTCCTCTACAAACCTCTATTTTCTTTTACATCCTCAGTTTCCCATTTTTAAGAGGAGGGATATTTTTTTTTACATATTTTTAGTGTATTTTCTACTTTTAAATCTTTCTTCTCTCTTATATATTAATGTATTGCACTTATTTTTTTTGTTTCCTTTCCTCATACACTTCCTTTTTTCATCTTCTCCTTTACAAACCTCCATTTTCTTTTACCTCTTTAGTTTCTCTCATGTTTGTGTGAAGGGAACATATTTTTGCTTATTTATTTCATTGTACTTCCTGCCTCGTGTTCTCTCTTCTTTTATTCATTGCATTTAGTGGGGTCCCACAAGGTTCGGTATTAGGTCCACTTTTGTTTATTATTTATATCAATGACTTAGACACAGGAATTAGTAGTGATGTTAGTAAATTTGCAGATGATACCAAGATCGGTAGAGTAATTGAGTCGGATCAAGACGCTAGTATTCTCCAAGGTGAACTCAACAGATTATATGACTGGGCGGATAAATGGCAGATGGAGTTCAATGTAGGGAAGTGCAGTATTCTGAGTGTAGGTAGGAACAACCCCTCACATAACTATTGCTTAAATGACACTCTCATAAGTAGGTCTGGGTGCGAGAGGGATTTAGGGGTCTTAGTGAGCTCTGATCTCCGTCCAAGGGCACAATGCATTCAAGCTAGAAATCGAGCTAATAGGGTACTGGGATTTATTTCAAGGAGCGTAAGCAACAGAAGCCCCGAAGTCTTCCTCAAACTATATTTAGCATTAGTTAGACCTCATCTTGACTATGCGGTTCAGTTCTGGTCACCCTACTATAGAATGGATATCAAAATGTTAGAATCGGTGCAGAGGAGGATGACTAAAATGATTCAGGGGTTGAGAAACTTGCCATACGAGGAAAGACTCAAACAGTTAAACTTGCATTCTCTAGAAAGGCGAAGGGTGCGTGGAGACATGATCGAGGTTTATAAATGGATGAAGGGCTTTAATAAGGGAGACATTCATAAGGTTTTGTTGGTAAGAGAACCGGGTAGGACACGAAGTAACGGGTTTAAACTGGATAAATTCAGATTCAACAGGGACACAGGCAAAAATTGGTTTACTAACAGGGTGGTGGATGAGTGGAATAGGCTTAGCAGTCAAGTGGTGAGTGCCAATACAATTGTCACATTCAAAAATAGACTAGATAAATTCATGGACAGCGATATTAGGTGGGGTTAGATACACGGGAGCTTAGGGTCAAAGGAGCTGCCTCGTACAGGCCTACCGGCCTCTTGCAGACTCCTGCGTTCTTATGTTATGTTCTTATGTTATTTACTTATTTAACTTCAATTACTCGCTATACATTTCCATATTTTCTCTCCATCTCTGTTGTTTTACTCCTCTCCCATTCTCATTCTTTGTATTTTCTGTACGTGATTATATTGTTCATTTATCTTTTCTTACCGTGCACTTTACTCAATATCTTATCCTTCCTCCTCCTTCTCTTTCTAACCCCATCTAACATTATTTTTGTCTTGTCTATTTTCTTTTTCTTACACAGCTTCTCATGTTTCTGATTTTACCTTTGCCCCACGCCCAAATAAATGCCAAGGAGAGAGAGAGAGAGAGAGAGAGAGAAATGTTACCGTAATTAGACCTGGCACTTTATTTTCCTCTCTCTCAGGTGTACCAAACTCCACCTCCTCCACCCTCTCTCTCTACCTACTCCACTTTCCTCCAACCCCTTTGCCCCCCTATCCCCCCTCTTTCTCCCCCTCCCCTCTCTCCCTCCCTCTCCCTCTCCCCACCACGCCCAGCCTCTCGCCACGCCCTTGTCCACAGTCTTAATCCCACCTGAAATTGCTGTCTGTACTTTCAAACTTCACCCTCCTCCTCCTCCTCCTCCTCCTCCTCCTTTATGATCCTTGCCCTTTCTCCACCTTCAGCCACGTCATGTGTATTTCTATTTTCTTTTTCTATTTTTTCTTTTCTTTTTTTTTTTTGCTTTCGTTTGTTTATTGATTTTCTATTTTTTTCATTTTGCTTCTTCTGATTTTCTTCTTGTTTTTTTTTCAGGTGACTAAAAGCTTAATATTTATGTACAGGTATCTTTTTATTATTACTGGTATTGATTTTATGGTTGTTTTTCTCGCACCTCATTCATCTTATTCATATTTTCTTATGTATCCTATTCCTGCTTTTTTTTTTTTTTTATTCTGGTGAGGTATATTTTTTTATCTTTCGTGTTTTCCTTTTTTTTCTATTACTTTCTTTTTTGTGTTTATGTTATTCTTTTATGTCTTAACCGCGCTCCAAACTCTGTGCCCCAAAGTCTTTCACAATATTTTTATTTTCATATATATTTTTTTTGTGTGTGGGTGTTCATTTTCCCTTGATTTCTCTTCTCAAAGATGTTATCGCCGAGGATATGAATCGCATCTCTTCCACTCCCTCTTTCTGCTCCTCCTCCTTCACTTCCTCTTTCTCCTTCTCCTCCTCTTCTTCTTCTTCCTTCTCCTCCTCCTACTCCTCCATCTCCTCCTCCTCCTCTTCATCCTCTTTACAAGCGATAAACTAATGGCCGATTGAGTCTTGCAAACCCGAAGACAATATCGTTCATTAACTTCCTAACGATATCAATCTATCGAGGAGGAGGAGGAGAAGAAGGAGGAGGAGGAGGAGGGCGTAATAGCGGTCATGGGCGTACACACACACACACACACACACACACACACACACACACACACACACACACACACACACACACACACACACACAACTCCGTGGCGCAACTGGTTAGAGGGCTGCGCTGCCAGGCTTCACGGTCTGACAGGGCGGCGGTTTGAGCCCGCTCAGGCCGGATTCTTTCCGTTGACTAGGAGTGGTTACTGTCCCCCCTTGAGCACGGGGGATGGGGTGTGTGGTGTGTGAGGTCCTGGCAGTACCCAGAGATCGACGATAAAAGCACTTGCTCACGTCGGGAGGGTACCTGCTGGCGATGACGAGTCCAACACGTGACCAGGCCGTGGAGGTGAATTACACACACTGTCATATCCAACACGAGCCTTGAATCCCCATAAGCTTTCTTTCTTTCTTTTTTTCTTTCTTTAGTTTTATTTATTTCTTATTTACTGTCTTTTTTCCTTTGTTTCTTTTTATTCTTTCTTTCTTTCTTTATACATTTATTTACAAAGGGAGATATAGATAAAGGAGTCAGAAAGCAAAAAAAAAAAGAATGAAGGGAATAGGTCAAACTACTCAACAAAGCAAACTATGTTACATTTTTTTTTAACTCTTATTCTCCCTTCGTTCCTTATCTCTCCCTCCCTTTATTCATCCAAATATTTACCCAACCTTCCTTTCTTCTCTCCCCTTTTTTTCTTTCACTTTTCCTTCATCCCTCAATCATTCATCCATCAGTCTGTTTCTCCTTCTCTCCCTCGGTGCAGCCTTCCCTCTCTTTGTTCTTTTCTTCCTTCCCTATATCTCCCTCTCTTTATCCATTTATCCATATACACATCCAACCTTCCTTTCTTCTCTCCCGTCTTCCCTCCTCCTTTCCTTCATTCCTCTCATTGTTCATCCGACATTCTGTTTCTCCTCCCTCCCTCCATCCCTCTCGTCGTTCTTCTCTTCCTTCCCTATATCTCCCTCCCTTTATCCATCTATCCATATATACATCCAACCTTCCTTTGTTCCCTCCCGTTTTCTCTCCTCCTTTCCTTCATTCCTCTCACTGTTCATCCGTCATTCTGTTTCTCCTCCCTCTTGCCCTCCCTCGGCCTTCTCTCTTCATCAGTACAGCCATCCCTCTCTTCGTCCTTCTCTTCCTCCCCCCGTCCCTCAAGCCCCTCCCTCCTCCCCCCCTCCTCCTCTTCCTCCTCACACACACCCCGCGCCGTTCCCTCCCAATTAGCGAAGTACGTTGTTTAAGAGACATACGAATGACGTCAGCCGGATGCCAATTTCTAGACAGTGATTAAGGTCTTGTCTGTACTTCCTCCTCCTCCTCCTCCTCCTGTGTTTGTTTCTTACGTTTTTTTGTTGTTTGCTATGTTTGTTGTTTTAAAGTCTTTCGTTTTTGTCACTGTTGTTGATTGTTTTATTTGTATTCCGTTCCTCCTCGTGTTTGTTTCTCTTTCTTTCTTTTGTTTTTCTTGTTTGCCTCGTTTTTTTGTTGTTGTTTATGTTTCTTCTCCATATTGCTTATCCTCTCCGTTTGTGTTACTTTCCTCTGCCTGTCTGTTTCTCCTGTTTGTCTGCTTCTCATATTTTCCTGTTTGTCTGTTCCTTCTTCTCCGTCTGTTTGTCCTTCTTTGGCTTGTCTTGATTTCCTTCTCTTTCTCTCTCTCAGTTTTGGGGCTTTGTTTCGTTTTGTCTTCTTTGTGTTCCCTTATTTTTCGTGTTTCTCTGTCTTGTTTCTTCTTTCCTTTTGTTTTCTTCCGCGTTTCCTGATTTTTGTTTGACCTGTATTTTTTGGGTTTTGTTTCGTTTTGTCTTATTTGCGTTCCCTTATTTTTTGTGTTTCTCTGTCTTGTTTGTTCTTTCCTTTTGTTTTTTTTCCGCGTCCCTGTCTCTTGTTTGGCCTGTAATTCTCAAGGCCTCGATTCAAGTACATAGGCCTTGAATTTCTTATGCTTTTTTGTCTCTGAATGATGTAGCCTTGTTTGTGCGTCTCGTGTGTCTTGTTTTTCTTATTGTTTCGCCTTTGTATCATGTATGTTATTGTCTTCTGTGTGTGTGGATGTGTGTGTGTGTGTGTGTGTGTGTGTGTGTGTGTGTGTGTGTGTGTGTGTGTGTGTGTGTGTGTGTGTTTCTATCTGCTTATCTTTGTTTGTCTATTTGCCTGACTAATGTACACAAAACATACCCTACCTCCTTTTCTCTCTCTCTCTCTCTCTCTCTCTCTCTCTCTCTCTCTCTCTCTCTCTCTCTCTCTCTCTCTCTCTCTCTCTCTCTCTCTCTCTCTCTAGGGGTTTTAGCATTTAGAGAGAGAGAGAGAGAGAGAGAGAGAGAGAGAGAGAGAAACACCAAACATCACACACCAAAACTTTTCAGAAGGCAAGCAAGCGTTTAATGCATGGACCAAATGGCTGAATGGACATCGTAAACAAAGGAGACGAACAGGAGAAGTAAAAGGGAGGAAGGAAAGAACATTAAGAAGAGTAGTAAACATAGGACCTGGCTGCGTAAACTGAGTAAAGGAGAGAAAAGGCGAACTGGTTGAATGCGTAGATGAATCATTACCGACTAGAAAACTTAACCTGGTGACTAGAAACTTGACTTAGTGGCTGTAAACTTAGCTTGATGTTTAGAAACTAGGTGACTAGAAACTTAACTTGGTGACCAGAAAACTTAACTTGGTCTCTAGAAACTTGATGTCTGAAAAACCAGACTTGGTGACTAGAAAACTTAACTTGGTGATTAGAAAACTTGATTTGGTAACTAGAAATTTAATTTGGTGACTACAAACTGAGCTTGGTGACTTGAAAATTTAACTTGGTGGCTGGAAACTTAACTTGGTGACTAGAAAACTTGACTTGGTGACTAGAAACTTAACTTGGTGACTAGAAAACTTGACTTGGTGACTAGAAACTTAACTTGGTGACTAGAAAACTTGACTTGGTGACAAGAAACTTAACTTGGTGACTAGAAAACTTGACTTGGTGACTAGAAACTTAACTTGGTGACTGGAAAACTTGACTTGGTGACTAGAAACTTAACTTGGTGACTGGAAAACTGAACTTGATGACTAGAAACTTAACTTGGTGACTAGAAAACTTGACTTGGTGACTAGAAACTTAACTTGGTGACTAGAAATCTTGACTTGGTGACTAGAAACTTAACTTGGTGACTAGATAATATGATTTGGTGAACTTAGTGACTAGAAAACTTGAATTGGTGACTAAAAACTTAACTTGACCACAAACTTGACTTGGTGACTATAAACTGGACTATATGGTTACTGGTACGAAAGAAATCAAGAAGGACCTCCGCAAAATTGACTAACCGGTACAATGAGTTCATAAATCATTGGTCCGAACAGATTAAGAAAGACATCAGGCAAATAGAATGATGGAGTAGATAAACAGGACGCCTAGGTAGATTTAAGAGAGGTCATCAGATAAAGGGAGTAAGTAATGGAGGAGACACTAAAGGAAATGTTTTTGATAGTGGAATGGTGGAGTAGATTTTTTTTTTTTTTTTTTTTTACAGCGATAGAGACAGTTCAAGGGCAGAAAATAGAGAAAAATAGGCTCGCAAACCACCTCCCACGTACAGAACAGAAAAGCTATCAAAGGTATGGTCAATTTAGGTGGGATAAATAGGTGTTTTGATAGATATATTAAACACGTAGATAGATAAAGAAATGCAGTGAATAGATTAAACTAGACAAAGAGTTAAAAGAGACACCGAAGCAAATGTTTTAATCTATGACGTCAGGAAAGGCGTGGGAAGATGATTATGTTAAAGGTCAACTAGGCCGATGAAAAATAAAAGTTCCCAGTCGATAAACTCAAGGTTGGAACGTCTAAATATAAACATAAGAGACCGGTGAGCAAGACCCCTCTCAAAAAATATGGCGGCGACGGTGCGACGAGTATCAACCTTGAGACAAACCTTTTATTGGCGCCAACAGGTTCCATTTTTTTTTTTTTTATCATGGGACAAAACTTCTCTTCGTCCCTCCCTCCCTCCTTCCCTCCTTCCCTCCCTCGGTCTAGTTCCCGGTCGCTTCAGGCAGGACGAGTTGTGTGGGGAATGAAAAAAAAAAAAAACATTGTCATCATACACGAAGAAAGAGAAAGGATGAGAGAAAAAGAGACAAAGAGAGAGAGAGAGAGAGAAGACAATATATCGAAACCTAGCAATATATAACTACAGAGAGAGAGAGAGAGAGAGAGAATAAGTAAAAACACTAACTGTAACATCTTGGCGAATAACCTTGAGGAAATTATCCCATTCTACAAAAACTGGATCTCCCTTCCCTTCTGCCTCTCATCACGCCTCCTCCTCTACCTCGTCTTCCTCCTCCTCCTCCTCCTCCTCCTCCTCCTCCTTCTACTCCTCTTCCTTCTCCTATTTCTCCCCCTCTTCCTCCTCCAGCTCCTCTTCTTTCTCCCTATTCTGATCATATCTTACCCTCACCTCTTCTTTCAGTCCCATCTCCTCATCCCTTCTCCTCCTTCTGCTCCTCCACCTTCTCCACCCGGGGCTTCATAAGGACACTTGCCTCATTTTCATTCTCACCTGTGCTAATTACGCCCATCTCACCTGACACCGCCTGTAATCACCGCCTCACTACCGGCGCCCACTGTTGCATAATGCAGTATATATATGCACGTAGTTTTTTTTTCTTTCTTCTCTTTAAGCAGGAAAATTTACTATGCAGGTAGCCGGCTCTCTTCTCGCTTTTTTGGCCCAAGTTTAGCCTTTTACGGAGGTTGTGAGTGGCCGGGCGGACGACAGGTGAAGTGTGGCTGTGCACGCGTACCTGTGTGTTATTACCTGTGTCGACGGCCGGCACAGGTGAGAGGACTGTGCAGGAAAAAAAAGAAAAACGTGGTTATTCGGAGGAGAAAATATCAGAATTCGTAACTGATAAAATGAATCGTATTATTGTGAGGCTGTGCATGCCTTCGTCTGTGTTTATTCACTGTGTCGAGCAGCGGCATTTGTAAGAAAAAAATGTGTAGGATCATAAGAAAAGTGGTACTGCGAGGGAAATATTAGTCGTTTCTCTTATAACAATATGGATGCTGCTGGTGATTATGTGCACGAGTATTTCATTTGTGTTATTACCTGCGTCGACGGACGGCTCGTGCATGAAACATTATGCTTGATTAATAAATGAAAAAAAATGTTGGCTCTGCGAAGGCGAAAATAACTGTGATTTGTAATGGCTTGAATATTAATTGTTCTTCTGCTGATTTTGGTTTTACCTTCTGCTGCTGCTACTACTACTACTTCAACTACTGCTGTTACTATACTACACTACTACTACTACTACTACTACTACTACTACTACGACTGCTAGGACTACGACTACTGCTGCTGCTACTACTACTACTATTACTACTACTACTACTACTTTTACTACTGTCGACATTACTGCTATATCTGGTACTTAAATAATAATAATAATAATAATAATAATAATAATAATAATAATAATAATAATAATAATAATAATAATAATAGTTTTAATAATGGTAATAATAATTCCCAGTATCTAACATGTGATCGCCCCGCTGACTGACAGACTAAACGTACATTATTTTCCTCTCCTATTTGATTGCGTCTCAGATCTTGCAAATTTATGAACCTGACATTTGGGTGCCTCCGGAATGTATGCATTTGTGATACTCTCTTTTTTTCTCTATCTCCCCCCCCCTCCCCTTCCCTCCTAACCCCACTCTCCCTCCTACCCCCCACCCCCCAAAGCACACACAGCAGGAATATAAGAGGCTCTTGAATACATGAATCAGCGCAAGTTTTTGTTACAGTTTCCACACTACGAACCTTCTTACTCATCTACATACTTGTCGATTTATTTCACCTATTAATCGTTATTTGTCTTACTTCAATTATTTTTTTTTCTTCACAGGTAGAGGCGGACTAGTATGTCAAGGTTGGCTAACGTAGTGATAAACTATTTGCCATTCTACTGCTTCTTATTCCCTTGTTTAGCCACATAGTTCATTCGTCCATCGTTATTTGTCTGACTTTTTCTCGTCATAGGTAGCGAAGGAGCAGCGTGTCAAGGTGAACTGATTTATTAACAATCTATTTACCGTTTTGCTGCCTCGTATTCCATTGTCTATCTATTTATTTCATTTATCTATCGCTAATTGCTAGGCTGACTTAATAACACACCATTCTTATTATTTTCTTTTATTCCCTTATTCACCATTTTGTTACAGCAAGGAAGCAGCTCAAGGGCAAAAAAAAAAAAAAAAGCCCGGAAACTTCACTTATTCATCTCTATTTCGCCTGACGTTTTTTTTTTTTTATTATTCTTCACTGGCAGAAACATATCTCGTCAAGGAAAGCTGGAACCTCAACTAGCATTATCCGATTCCGTGTCTTCTGATTTCTCGTTTATCAATACGTTTAATCTCTCGCCTGTCATTTGTCTCGGCTTTTTTTTCCTTCTTCCCAGGAACAGGAAAAGCAGGTCAAGGTTATCTCATCAACAACTATTTCGCATTTTGTCCCTTCTTGATGCTTTACTTACATCTTGTTTTCATTTATCATTTTCCATTTGTCTGACTTTAGTTGCTTGCTTAATAGACAGACACGCAACTCTACAAGGTTAGCTGACTTATCAACAATTCCATCGCATTCCATCGCATCTAAGTCCTCTTTTTCTCGATTTATTTCATTTTTTCATCGTCTACTGTCTTTTGTTTCTTCCTCTTCTCAGGTAGATGAGCAGCGTGGTGTCTAAATGGTTGGCTTCCTAACAAACACACCCATCAAGTCCTTCTCATTCATAATTCACGCCAGGAAGGAGATGAATGACCTCCACCCACCCTCTTTCCCGTCTCTCAAGCCTTCAAGCACCAGCTGTTTCGTCAGTGGTGAGTAGCCATACCAACCAGCCATTCAGCCAGTCAGTCAGTCAGTCTGTCAGTCAGTCACGCCCCGTTGAACGCAAGCCGGCGCACATGAACAGGCTCTCCCTCTCCTCCTTTGTTTTTGTTTTCTTTTTTTGTGTGTGTGTTTTATAGCTATTTCACCAGGAGCTCTAATGTTCTTTTGTTGTTATTTTTTGTCTGCATTAATGATCTCCAGGTTCTTTTCTACTTTCTTTTTCTTAAACAGCGTGCCGTCATTCGTAATATCCTTGTGATTAATTAATTTGTACTTTTATGATCATTCTCTCTCTCTCTCTCTCTCTCTCTCTCTCTCTCTCTCTCTCTCTCTCTCTCTCTCTCTCTCTCTCTCTCTCTCTCTCTCTCTCTCTCTCTCTCTCTCTCTCTCTCTCTCTCTCTCTCTCTCTCTCTCTCTCTCTCTCAAGGTTACGTAAATGCTACCTGAAAGTCTGCGGTATTTGTTCGCCATATATAGAAATTTTGTTTTAATACGTTTAGGATTGTTGAAATAATTAGATGCGTATGTATGTGTATGTATGTGTGTATGTATGTATGTGTGTATGAATGTATGTATACATGCATGTATGTATGTATGTATGCATGTATGTGTTTATAAGTGTATGTGTATATAATTGTCTCTGTGCCGTATTTGGGGTGGGAGAGAGAGAGAGAGAGAGAGAGTTGAGTGCGTGCGTGCGTGCATTTCGGGCGCGTGCGTGTCCAGGCATGCGTGTACCCTCTCGTGTATTTTTATGATTACTTTGTTGCATGTGTGTGTGTGTGTGTGTGTGTGTGTGTGTGTGTGTGTGTGTGTGTGTGTGTGTGTGTGTGTGTGTAATATGTAATTACGTCGCCCACTTTCCTCACCATCAGGATGTGTTGTGTACAGCAAGGATTCAGTCCGTTTTGCCTTAACTGCGCCATTATAACAAGCATGAATACTGTATATATGCTGGTGCTCTGTTATTTGCCCCAAAACTTAGTCTGAAGCGATTAGGGTGTTTGTCAAAGATGGTTTAAACTCATTTATGTTTGAAATTATTTTCTTGTGTCTACAACAACAAATCGCGTTAGGTATAGGGATATAGGCAAGCATTGGTTTAGTAATAGGGTGGTGGGGGAATGGAATAGACTCCACAATCACATTGTTAGTGCAGGGACGATAGCTTGTTTTAAGAGTAGACTGGATAACTACATGATGGACGAGGATGACAGGTGGCAGTGAGGTATGGGTGCAGTAAGGAGACAGGGTACTGGAGCGTACCCCCGTACCGAAGGTAAACGAGGATCAAGCCTCTACCTGTAACCCCTCAAACTACACCTCACCCATCGTGAGTAGTGGGGAGGATTCTGGAGCTGCCCTGTGTAGGCCACTCGGCCTCTTGCAGTTTCCCTATGTTCTTATGTTCTTATGTGTGTGTGTGTGTGTGTGTGTGTGTGTGTGTGTGTGTGTGTGTGTGTGTGTGTGTGTAAGCTCGTGAGTATGCCAGAATGAATGCGAACGCGTGCACTTACTCACCTGTCTTACCTCTGCACGTGCGTGTGTGTGTGTGTGTGTGTGTGTGTGTGTGTGTGTGTGAATATTTAAACGAGGTAAATACCGACCTCTTGAATCCAATTTTTCATTTTTTTTCCTTTGCTTCCTCGCCCGAGAAAACGGCCTCGCATGAAATATTTTACATGCAAATGAACTACGATGGGAGGCGGAGGAGGGGGAGGAGGAGGAGGAAGAAGAGGAATAGCAGGAGGAGGAGGAGGTGGAAGAGGGATATAAGAAGGAGCAAGAGAAGGAGATGAAGAAGAAGAGATGGACGAGAAAAAAAGAAAAGATGAGAGCGAGTACAGAGAGGAGAGCAGAAGGGAGAAGCAGAGAGAAGCAGTGGAAGAGTGTGGGTGAAGGGAGCAGCGGAGGAGGCGAGGGTATGGGGTCGTGGCCGGTGGAAACGAGACGATAAATCAGACGTATTAGCCATTCACGGAGAAGTTCAAAAGGAATGGCCGAGGCAGAGGCGATCGATATTCATTTGAGGGGAAGGTCAGTGGAGGCTGTACTGACCCACTCTTGCTTGCCTGCCTACTTACCTACCTACCTACCAGCCTTTCTGACCCCCTGCTTACCTCCCTACCTGCCTCTCTGCTTGCCTGCCTACTTACCTACCTACCTACCTACCAGCCTTTCTGACTCCCTGCTTACCTTACCTGCCTGTCTGCTTGCCTACCTTCTTAACTCCCTGCTCACCTGTCTCTACCTCCCTACCTATCCTCACTCTCACTTTCATTGTCCACACCTTTTTCTTCCTCTCTACACGTCCTCCCTTCATCTTTTCTATTCTCTCTCTCTTTTTTCACATCCACTCCTCTTCTCTTCCTCTCGCTTCCTTTCGCCCTCTTCTTCCACTCTTCTTTCATTCTCTCTCCGTCTCTAGTTCTCCTTGCTTATATATTTCTGTTTTTTTTTTTTCTCCGTTCCTCCTTTATGCTAGTTCTCACCGACCTACTTCTCCTCTCTCTTCTTCTCATCCTATTTTCTCCACCTTCTTATCTCTCTTTTTGACCTTCCTTTCTCTTCATATCCCCCTTACTGACTCCCTCCTTCATACCCCTCTCCACCTCCCTCCCTCCTCTTACCCCCCATCTCCCTCTCCCTCGCACACATTCTAAAGGTTTGTTGCTCACTTAAGTTTCTTTCCGTTCCAATATTTCACTTTCTTCCTCCATTTTTTCTCATGCTAGTCGAGCAGTTCGTACAAGGGGCGGGTTTAATTCTCTGATAGCTTGACTCAAATGGTTATTTTCGTCTTTTTCTTATCGTTGAATGGTTTGCAGAGAGCGTTGGCCATGGCTTCCTTGCTTCTTTTCGTTCCCCGCGCCTTGCAGCAACGAATAAACACAAATTAAGAGTGTGTTGTGGATTCCAAGCGTATGTTTATCGATGCTACTGGAAAATAACCTTCATTCACTTATTAGGTCACTCAGATTTATTGAAAACAGCCACAGAATGCTATAACAGAGACTTACTAAATTACTCAAGCTTGGATTCCGTCTACACTGCCGGGATGTAGGTAACGATTGGGCTTTTAATTTTTTAGATAACAAAATAAATTTGGTTCCTTGTTTTCGGTGACAATTTGATCACCTAAGTCTATTGTAGGGGGGTGGCGGTGATGGTGGTGGTTGTGGTGGTGGTGGCGGTGGTGAGGGGGTGAAGGTGGTGGGAGGGGTGGCGGCCTCTGGGTCAACTCATTCGTTCCTTACTTGGCGTTGATGGCCGCTGTGACAATGGACGGGGCAGGACTAATGATCTTCGTTACCGCCATCGTATCGGACAAAATTGCATCGGTGGCGGTGTTAGGCCTTGACGTGAACGCCTGTTATCTCCCGGACTCAGATCGTCACAAAAGTCTCGCTGATCCTCTTTATCGGTTCTGATCCTCCTTGAACTGGCTGGCTACTGTGTCTCGGCGCGCCTATCACACACACGCCTCCTGTTATCTCCTGAGCCTGAGAGCATCACAAAAGTCATGCTGATCTTGTTTGTTGGCTTTGATTCTTCTTGATGCGCGTAGCTGCTCTGCCTCTGCCCAGCTGTCACACGTTTGCCATCTCCTGGACCGAAGAGCCTCAGGAAAGCTATGTTGATTGTGTTTGTCGGGTCCAGTCTCCCTTGACGTGGTTAGACCTTGTTTGTCGATCCCTATCCTCTTTGAGATGGTTAGCTATTGTGTTTCTGCCCAGCGGCCACACACGCCTGTTATTTAAAAGCGTCACAAAAGTCCTGCTGATCTTCTTTGTAGGGTCTGAGCCTCCTTGAAGTGATTAGTTGTTGTATGTTGGTCTACCTGTCTCACACCTGTTTGTTGGTTGGCAGGTAATGATGACACTAGGCCTGGGATGACAGTCTGTAAGTTTGTAGACAAATTTAGGCTTATAAGGGTAAAAGAGACAGTCCAAGGTAGAAGAAAACATGGTGCTCTTGTATGGAAAAGAAAGAGGTACCAAAAATAGAAATGACAGTTTAATTCCAGATGTCTCACGGTACCTACACTCCTCTTGACTTGAAAGAATATGAAAGTCGTAGGGTTAACTTGACCTCTCCCCCTTCTTGTAAACGTTAAGACCTCGGTGACGGAGCGGTAGGAGTCGTGCCCTGGGTCCGAGTCCTTTCTGCGGTGACATTTGTTGGGCGGCGGCGCTCTCACCTGTAATAAGAAGCGGTAATGAGGTCAGGTGTCAAGTCTGGAAAGCCCATATTTACTCCTATTCTAAACTCATTTTATCTAGTGACACCTTCCCTGTTTTATTTGCTAATTATATTTGTGTACTATATTCCAACTTTATAGTGGAAAAAAGTGTGTGACCGTATGTGTGTGTGTGTGTGTGTGTGTGTGTGTGTGTGTGTGTGTGTGTGTGTGTGTGTAAGTGAAAGTGTGTACACGGCGGTCGTGGGTACCTTTCGGAGGAATCCTGTGTCTGTTTTGGAGGCGGCGTGTGTACATGTAAGGAACCCTTTGTGTGCGTATGAATGCCGTGTGTATCTGTGTGTATCGGGTGTCGGCGAGGCGCTCGTGTGCTTACCTTGGAATTGTGTGTACCTGAGGATGCTGTGTGCGCATTATCACCTCTTTTCTCCTCCTCCTCTTCTCCTTCCCCAATTCCTCTTTTATTTAATTCTTTCTACTCTTTCTTTGCTTCATCCGACTCCTCATCACCATCATCCTCATTCTCATTCTCCTCCTCATCCTCATCCTCATCCCCATCCTCTATCTCCTCCTCCTCCTCCTCCTCCTCCATCTCCATTTCTTCCTCCTTTCATTTAGCATCACCTAGTAACGCCACCACCATAGCCACCATAACCTCTCCCACCATCGACCCCTCCACCCTTCATCTCCCTTTCCACGTTCTCCTCTCTTACCCTCGCATTTCTCTCACTCATTATACGTCTTTCCCGTTCGTCACTCGTCCGGGGTGAATGTTTTAACTTTGATTTTTTTTTTCGGAAGGAGGAAGAGTCGTTAGTTTTGTAAGGTATAACGTTTGTGTGTGTATTCTAGTGTACCTGTTTTTGCGTGTGTTTTTGTGTTAACCTCGTGTCTGGCCCTCGTGTGTCTGATTAATTTTACTAGTGTTCAGTTTCTTTCTGCTTACGTCCACGTGGTCTAGTAGCGTGTGTTTCAGTGTTAGTTTTTGTGTTTTATCGTGCATTTCCCTCGTTCTTTGTGCTTGTGCCTCTGCCCACGTGGCCGTTAAGCTCGAAGAATCAGTTTTCCTCGTCTACTTCTGCGTCCTGAAGGTTCCCGCCAAGCCAACCATCTAAATGGCTTCTTTCCCTACTATCCCTGCCCAGGAATGGCGTTGGGAAGGCTATTTCTTCACCGTAGCGACCTGAAACTCCCCTCGCTTTCCTCGTCCACTTCTGCATCTTGAAGGTTTCCGCTACGCCGACCAACTAAATACTCAGAGACCTTTATTCTTGACGCTACCGGATGCCGCACGCTTCTTCTTCCCCCTTTTCCCCTCAAAATTCTCCCACCTCATCCCCGTTAGTAAGTCAGGGAAAAAGGAAGAGAGGGAGAGAGATAAAAGTTCACGAGTGATATTTCTTTTCCTTCCTGTTCTTCATCAGTATGTTTTAGGTGTATTTCTTTTGTGCCCTTAGAATTGATCTTGTTCTCCTTTACTCTTTAGTCTAACAGTTTTCTTTCCCTCAGAGCCAAGCAATATAAAGGAAAAAGGGAAAAAGGAGAGAGAGGTTACTATAGTCGGTTCCACGAGACCTGGCGGGCCTAATCATTCAAGGATGGACTCGCGGAAAATTCTGTTTGCCGTGACAAAGCCTACAACCCAAGCACTTATACCAAGTCCGCAAGTCTATCCTTGAAGGGTTAGCTCCGCCAGCTCTCGTGGAACCGACTATAGTGATATTCCTTTTCGTTCCTTTTCTTCATCAATATGTTGTAATGTCTTTTTTTCGTGCTTTTAAACTTCATCTTCTTTTCCTTCACCTTTTGGAGCAACAGTTTTCTTCCTTCCAGGGCCAGGCAACGCAAAGAGGAAGGGAATATGGGAGTGTGTTTAGGGTGACATTCCTCTTCCTTCTTTTGGTCACCGATGTGTTTTAGATGTTTGTCATTCTCCTAAACTTTACCTTCGTTCCCCTTATCTTTGGGTCTGTCTGCTCTCTCCCGTTTCGTTAGTTCAGCAGGTAATTAGTTAAATTAGTTAAATTGTTAGTTATAGAGTTATTTATTTATTGATTGATTATGTTATTTTATTTTATTCTGTTTTATTTTGTTTTGTTTTTTGTTTTGTCTTTTGTTTTGTTTACTTTATTTTTTCTTTTCTTTTTCTTTTCTTTTCTTTTGATATTTTCTTTCTTTTGATGTTGTGTCTGGATGCGCCTTCGTCTCCCAAGAAGAGACGCACCCGTCACCCACTCTGCGGCCCCAGGGGACGAAAGGTAGATGATTGTTTTGTCTTCTCGATGTTGTAATTTCATTTTCTTTTCTCGATGTCTTCTTTTTCTTTTCTCGATGTTTTTTTTCATTTTTCTTTTCTCGATATTGTTTTTCTTTTTCTTTTTTCGAAAATTTACTTTTTCTTTCTCTATCACCCTTTCTGATGTTCTTGGGTCTGCCTCTTTCCTCCCAGAAGAGACTCGCCCATAATTTTGTGGTGTTAGTTTGGGCCGAAAGGTGGATGATTTTTTTCCTTTTCATTATCCTTTGCATTATCCTTTGTTCTTTTCTTCCTTTTCCTTTTCTTGGTGTTTCCATATCGTCTTTTCCTGGTTTTGCATGTTGGAACGCATGAGTCTCCTTCCCCCAGAAAAGACCACATACAGAAGGATACATCGATACCAACAGAAGCACACACTCATACTCACAGACCCACAGACGGAGAATATAGCAAGCAAACAGACGCTTGAATAAACACGCACCAACAAGCACACACTCAAGCACACAAACAAATAAGTGAGCGCGCCCACGAGCGCTGTCAAGCTCTATATAACAGGCCGATGCTTATCTCACTTTCACACGTCAGCATGCACTCCTGAAGGCGACACGCGGCAAAAAAAAATTTAGTATAGGAAGAACATGCAATGATACCGAGGATAAAGATAGTAATAATAATGATAATAGAAGTAATAAGGATATGAATAAGATTAAGAAGAAGAGGAAGAAGAAGAAAAAGAAAAAGAAAAAGAAAAAGAAGAAGAAAAAGAAAAAGAAAAAGAAGAAGAAGAAATAGGAGAAGAAGAAGAACAAAATGAGAAGAAAAAGAAGAAGAAGAAGAAGAAGAATTCAATAACGTAAATAGATATAGTACTTCAAATTGTAAAACGAACCATAATTACACACACACACACACACACACACACACACACACACACACACACACACACACACACACACACACACACACACACACACACACACACACACACACACACACACACACACACACACACACACACACACACACACACACACACACACACACACACACACACACACACACACACACACACCTGGGGAAGTCGATGCCCTGAGGTGCGTGTGTCCAGGTAACATTCATTTTAATTAAGCGACCCATTCCCATGCAGAGCGAGGCAGTGACGGACGCACGGAGAGAGAGAGAGAGAGAGAGAGAGAGAGATTCATTAGCATCATCACCGTCATCAGTTTCCTCTCTAAATACGATATAGGTCAGCTTGTGATGCCATTGTGTGTGTGTGTGTGTGTGTGTGTGCATTCATCATGTTCCCAGTAAGAAGTGTTTTCCTGTTGGCTTTGTTCATGCTTATTCTTCCGTCTGACCTCAACGAATCTTAAACTATTTGGTGTGTGTGTGTGTGTGTGTGTGTGTGTGTGTGTGAAACGTTAGTCCCTTTGTTAGTGTTGTCGCCGGGAAATGTTCGAAACAGTTGCAAAAATTTTCTCAGCAAAATTAAATACTGCCGCACCAACCACAATGGGCAGGAACAATAAACAATTCCCACAAAAGAACAATTAACAAACCCACATTGAACAGCTGAACACTCTTACTCTCATTACTTCTCCCTCCACTATGCCTATCCTTTTAACCCTCTTGCTCGTCATGCTGTACCCTTGATGCGAATAAGAATAAAATCATGATAGTAATAGTAATGATAATAATAATAGTAACAATAATAGTAAGACCGCTGTCACCACCACCACAAATATCAACTATAGCAAAAACAGTCACTTCAAAATCAAAGCAGCTGAAGACTCTCGCATGACCCAGTGGACCAGAGGAAAAATATATCTTCGTGATGATAGAAAAAAAGCTATATTGATAATTAGCCGGATTAGAAAATATGTGTTGTCATAATCATTTACTGTGAGGAATATAATACAGCGATCGTAAATAAAAAATGCATAAAAAGTAATGATGGTAGTGATGAGGATATGGAAGTGAGGAGAGAGGAGAAAGAAGGAAAGAATAAAAAGAGCAGAAAGAATAGGAACAAGAACAGGACCAGGATCAAGAACAGGAACAGGAACAAGAAGAACTAGGACGAAAATATCAACAAAAACAAGAACAGGAAGATGTAGCTGATACCAATTCGCATTCAGTTACGACCACCTTCTTACTGACGCATCAAGGGTTGTATCGGTCACTGTCTGTCCACCTATCTATCTATCTATCCATCTATGCATCCGACTATCTATCTATCTATCTATTTATCTATACATCAACCCCCCCCCCAAGCCTGAGCCACACACTCCCCTGGTCACGCTCCGCCTCGGCACACACCAACATAAGAGCGGCGTCTCAGGTGAGCTCTGCCTTCCCACCTGCCATCCCGCTTTCCTCCTCCTCGCTGACCTTGAGTTAATGGCGTGTGTGTGTGTGTGTGTGTGTGTGTGTGTGAGGGGGGGGGGGGTTCTTAGACGCTTATCTTTTTCTTTAATCCGAGTGTGATGACTTTAAATTTTGGGTGTTGTTGTTGCTCTTCACATTGTTTATCACTGTTATTATTATTACAGTTTTTATTGTTATATTTTCTAGTAGTAGTAGTAGTAGTAGTGGTAGTAAAAGTAGTAGTAGTAGTGAAAGCGCTGGTGTTACTATCAATACTATCATCATCTTTAATCTTTAGTTACAATTTACAACATCCACCCCTGACACCTTGCTCTCTCGCGTCCTATAAATATCTGTAACCACATGTAATGATCTCCCTTAAGCGTGCTGTTATTGCATTCGTCTGGGCTGAAGGATAATTTGCGAACATAAAAAAATCACTTACCTGCCAAGTCTTCACGGGACCTCTTAATTAAAACAGCGCAGGTGAAGTGGGCGAGCGGCGCGCCTCTTGTTTGCTTCCTCTTATCTTTCCTTGTTTTCAGGTTTCCTCCGTCAAGGTTTTTTTCTGTTTTTTTTTTTTCTATTGTTTGTTTATTCTCTTTCCCTTGATTGGCTGTCCTTTAAATGAATCCTTCCACTCGTTTCCTTAATTTTCCTACGGTTAGTTTTCTTGTATATTTTCTTCCACTTTCTTAAATTTTCCTCCTTTTACCTCTTAATTCGCCCTTTCTTTAGTTGTTTTTTGTTTCATCTACATTAGCTTTCTTCATTTAACTCCTCATTTATTTTCTGTTAATTTCTCTCTGTCGTTAATTTCCTACGTTCATCATATTTTTATTTCTCAGTACTTTATCCTTGCCTTAGTTTTCATAGTTTATCCTTCGCTGTTCTTTTTTTTTGCCATTCCTAGTGTTTATTTTCCCCTCCGTCATGCAGTTTCTTCAGGCTCTCAGTATTTGCCTTGATGAGGAGTGCTTGTAAAGAAGGTTAGCGAGTGTGTTTGCCCGGCCACTCATCAACTGCAACTTTTTCTGTCTATTTGCATGATTTTGCTTTTAATTGCAAAGAAAATTAGGTTAATGCTTGGCCAGGTGTTTGCTCAATCCATCAATCACGAGTTTTGTTTGCTTATATCTATCGGATGCCCTTGAATTTTGGTACATTTTCTTTGTTCACTTATTTTCTTTTGTTCCTTCTAAATCATTTTTGGGGGGTAGTTACCATCCTGCTCCTCCTTTATTCGAGTCATCAATACAGAATTTTGTTTACTTATATATCCATTATTTTTCTTCTCATATTTAGTTGCAATTTCCTCTTTATTATTCAATGTGCTCTACTCTCCTCTTGATCTTTTATTCTCCTTACTATCGCACCGTCCCGCATCCCTCGCCTCGAATTTTCCTTACTTATGTACTTGTCACTTTTCGTGGTTGAAGTTTCAATTACTTATATTTTATTTCCCCTTATTTATTTTCTGCCCGCTGACTTTCTTCATCTTCCTACACCGTCCTGCCCTTCTCTTGCCCTCCAGCTGTCAAACTTCTCTCGCACGACAAAAAAAAAGAGTTGCTGTTTACATTCCAAATCTATTTGTACTATATTTTTCGTTATTTGCTTTGACTTTTATTTTGGCTTTTGACTTTGCCTCGACCTCCTTCTCTATCCTGCCTTTCATTGTCTCGCTCCACCAATGACAGAGTTTGATTTGTTGATTTACTCGTTAGCCTTCCTTATCTGAATTTGCATCGGCCTCTGTTTTTTTTTTTTTCTCTTATTCTTTTTACATCTCATGTCTCTAACAGCGTGCGTAAGACCAAAAAAAAAACGAGGCCCACTCACAAACGCAAACAAACAAATCAAAACAAACGAACCGAGACCATTTTTGTTGTGCGTTTATCTCTAATGAGCGAGGAAAAAAAAGAACAACACGAGAGATTAGAAAGTAGAAAAAATGGAGGAGGAAAACAAGAACGAGGACAGGTAAGGCATATAGGTAAAAGAGAAAGGTAGCGAGACAGGAAAAAATAATAATAAACAATGGAAAAAAAAGGTAAATATATGAAAGGAATCGAAAGGAAGATATAGCAAATAAGAATGGAGATGAAGAAGAAAGATATAGTGAAAAGAGAAGAGGGTGGTCAGAAAGGAACTAATAATGATCATGGAAAAGAAGGAAAATGTAAAAAAGGAATAGAAGGGAAAATGCGCCAAAAATGAAATAAAGAAAACGGAGGAAAACAGCAAAAAGTACAAGCAAAAGGAAAACAAAAAGAATATGATAAAGAAGCAAAGTTAGTGAGACTGGAAGAAAAATATGAAGATGGGAAAAGGAGGAAAATTATTTGTCTGGAATGGAAAGGGAAATATACCGAAAACAATGGAGGAAAAGAGCATGACAGGAAAAACGAAAACTAGAGAGAAAAACAAGAAATAGTATAAAAATGTGGGTAGTGAGAGACATAAAACTAACAAAAAATCGATGTAGAAAATAGATGACATAAGAAGGAGAAAAAAAAGCAAAATATAAACACAAAATGAATCCTTAACATCTCGATTTATATTTCATCCAAGTTAACAAGAAGATATTTACAGCACAAAAAAATAAGACAAAGATAAAACAGAAGGAGCGAGCAGAATAAATTAAACTAAAGATAAGTAAACACTAATAACAATATAACCCAAATAAACAACATAAAAAAATAATAAAACTCAATGAAGGCGCGTCGGCTGAGTATGGAAGAGACAGCCACTTTAACGGGTTCAAGGAAGCAAAAAGATTAGTGTTGATGATAAACTAATGGGATCGTCAATTAAAAAGGGAGGAGGAGTAAGAGGAGGAGGAGGAGGAGGAGGAGTAGGTGAAGTAGAAGGAGGATGAGGAAGATGCACTGAATCAATCCTATCATCACCCTGAAGCAGTTTTAGTAGTAGTAGTAGTAGTAGTAGTAGTAGTAGTAACAGTTTTGCGGGATTTTTTTTTATTTTTTATCATTTGCTTCTACGCTTGAGCTGCTTCCTTTACTGTAAAAAATTCTGTATAAAAGTTGTAGTTGTTGTAGTTATTGTTGTTGTTGTTGTTGTTGTTGCTGCTGCTGCCGTTGTTGTTGTTGTTGTTGTTGTAGCGAGGAACCATGAAATAACGCTATAAAGACAAACGAAAGAAGAAAAAAAGCACGGAGCGAAAATGAAGCGCAAAATACAAACGCACACACGTATAGGAAAATCTTGTTCAGCAAAGAACCACGAAAAAACAGAAAAAGAAAAAAGGAAGATTAGGAAAAAAATATAGAATAAAAACGAGTGGACGAAGCGAAAACAATGCACAAGCGATGACATTAAAATCCCCAAACGATTGCAGAAAAAAAAATCCCAACGTGGTTTTAATGCTCACACAAATCAGGAGATAAACTCGACAGGTGGATCGGGCAGGTAAATCAAACTCCGCTCACCTGGGATGCTGTGGACAGGTGAGATGAGCTGAGGTGAGGTAAGGTGGCTGCTGATAAACTCGACAGGTGGACCGGGCAGGTAAATCAAACTTCGCTCACCTGGGATGCTGGGGACAGGTGAGATGAGCTGAGGTGAGGTAAGGTGGCTGCTGTGGTGTGGCGGACGAGCGAACTATAACACACTTGGCGAGAGAGGGAGAAAAAAAAATAATGCAAAAAAGACGGTGACATAAATCATTCAGAAATTACACGGCGGGAAGGACGAGGCGGCGTGTGTCATTAGGAAAAGTGGGAGTCTCGGGAGCTGTAAATCAAGGGAGAAGGATCGACTTGATGCTCTGCTACGGATGACTTCATTTAAGGGATGCAATGGTAGTGGTTGTGGTGGTTGTGGTAGTGGTGGTGATAGTAGTGGTGGTGTTACTCTGGGGATGAAGGTTTTTGTCAATTTTTTCTCTGTCGTTCTCTTTTTTTGTCTCTGTCGTTCTCTTTTTTTTTTTCTTTTTGTCGTTCTGTTTTTTTTCTCTTGTTTGTAATTTTTTTTCTCCTCCCTGTCGTTTTCTTTTTTTTTTCTCTCGTTCTCTTTTTTTTTATTTTTTCGTGGTCGCTCTGTTATTTCTCTCTCCTTGTCGGTTTCCTTTTTACTTCTCCCGATCGTTCTCCTCTTTTCTCTCTCTGCTGGTCCTTCTCTCTTTTTTCTCTCTTCCGGGCATTCTTTCGTTATCTCTCTCAGTCGTTCTCTCTGTCTCTCTAATGGCCGTCTTCTATTTTTCTTTCCTGTTGGTCTCTTTTTTTTCTTTCTCTCTCGGTCGTTCTCTCTCTTTTATCTCTCTCTCCCTCTCGATCGTTTCCTCTTTGCTTTCTCTCACCCGGTCGTCCTCTCTTTTCTTTCTCTCACACGGCCGTTTTCTTTTTTCCCTCACGGTCGTTCGCTCTTTTTCTCTCTCTCCCTTCTTTAAAAAAAACATGTGAGGAGTGAAAAGAGAGAATCGGGTTATCCGCAATGATCAAGATTATATGGTTGGTTCCCTCCCGCCTTGCATCTTCCCCTTTCATCTCTGCAGCATCTCCCATTTCCCTACCGCTTTCTCTTCTCACACACGTAGTAATTACCCTCCACCCCTTCCCCTTTACACCCCCGTTAGTGCCCCATTCATTCCGCTCCCACCCAGTGCTTACCCATGAATGAAATCACATGCTCTCCAAACGCCCATCGCTTTCGCCGCAAATATAAACTCGGATCTCGTGGAAGGTGTGCAATCTTTCCTCCCCGATGCGTCTCACCCGCGCCGAGCCATTAAGAGAATGCTGAATGGATGGTATAATGCGTGCGAGGGGTCCAGTTTTTTTGCCTCCCCGCCAGTTGTATTTAAAAGAAGATGGATTGAGCGCGTAAAAGGTGCTTGATGAAACGCGTGGAGAGCAGCTCAGGTAATGATGGGGCCAGGTGTATATATAGAACAGGTGAATTAGGACAAGTTGAAAGTAAAGAACGACTTGGAGCGGGCGTGTAGGTGATCAAAGGTAGGAGGAAAGAGACTGATGGAGTTAATGAGACCAGGTGTGTGTGCGTGTGTATATATCACAGGTGAAGCTAGACGAGATGAAAGTAAACAGAGGATAATAAAAGGTTGGGAGGGAGAGAGATACAGGAATTTGATTGAGGAAATGCAAGTAGAATCTGTATGAGAGAAGATAAAAGAAGAGAAGAGAAGAGAAGAGAGAGAAACAGAGAAGCGAGAATATAATGAACGAAAAAATAGAGAAGAAAAAAGTAACAGGAAGAGAAAATAAACGAAAATAAAAGGCAGAGAGAACAGAGAAGAAAAGGGAAATAAAAACAAGATCAAAGAAACACTAAACGAAGGAAGGAAGGAAGGAAGGAAGGAAGGAAGGAAGGAAGGCAGCTGGAATGAAATGTAATGTAAGAAGAGAAACTAAAATAAGGAAAAGACGAGTAAGAGGAGAGAAGAGAAGAGAAATTGAAACTAAATCAGAGAAACACCAAACAAAGGAAGGAATTGAGAAAGGCAGCTGGAATAGAATTTAAAGCAAGAAACGAAATTAAAATAAGGGAAAGAGAAAGGAGACGAGAGAGAATTGAACACAAGAGGACAAGAAACACTAAGCGAAGGAAGGATGGAAGGAAGGAAGGCATCTGGAATAAAATTTAATGTAAGCCGCGCGTCGTGACTCACCTGTCTCCCCCACCGTGTAAAATTTCATCCCCGACACTCCCCCGCCGCCCAGAAGCCCAGAGGCACGTTCCCGGCGTAGAGGCGAGCGAGTCATTACCTTTTTAGGGGCGCACAGACCTTAGCGACGCTCTGATCTCGCGCCCCAAAACTAAGCGCCGCCGACCGTTCCCGTAATCCCTGACCTCCCCCCCGCGTCGTGTCATGTTAGGTTAAAGGTCGCCAGCTGTTATTACCCTTTTCAATAACCATCGCTTAGGGAGGGAGTGTGTGTGTGTGTGTGTGTGTGTGTGTGTGTGTGTGTGTACCCACTCATTCAATTCGCACTTATCTGTGGGAAATAAATATTGTGAAAAATTATTATTGAAAAGAGGTAAAAATAAAAGTTAAACAATATAAAGAAAAAACCCTGGTTGCTATTCAATAATACTTTGACTTTCTTTTGTATACATCTGTTGAATACTTTTCCAGACGTATTTTTTTTCTTATGGTGTAAATATAGATTGGAATCATGCCTGTTGCTAAGTGGTCATGCTTTTAATATCTCAGCCTAATGATTTTCCAAGGTATTTGTCTATTACCGCTGTGAGTGCAAACTGGAAAGGTGCGTACGAAATGGTAGATATAAAATAATACCCTCAGTGAATGAGTAACGGGTGCCTATCTACTACTGCTTCTGCTGCTTCTGTTACTTATCTCTTTTCCCTCCTTCCCCTGCTGCTTGTTCCTTTCACTTCATCAAAACAACCATAGCAAGCTTTTTTTTTATTTCTCTCCATATTATTGTCAGTCTCTTTTCTATCCATCTTTTTCTCAGTTTCTTGTTTTATCCAATTTATTGTTTGTCTCTTTCTCTGTCCATTTTACTCGAATTGTCAGGGTTTCTTTTATTCTTTCCATTTTATTGTCAGTTTCTTCTTCTGATCATCTTCTTATTAGTCTTCGGTTCTGTCCATTGTATTGTCAGTTTATTTTTCTGTCCATCTTATTGCCAGTTTCTTGTTCTTTCTATGTTATTGCTAGTTTTTTGTACTCATCTTATTATCAGCTTCTTGTTCTGTCCATCTAATTCCTAGCTTCCTGTTTCCATTATCTCATTTTCTACTTTCCCGCCACCAAAATAAAATAAGTGAGAGGTGCGCGTGCGGCCTCATGGATGGCAGACTGGTGGGTCGTGGGGTGGGGGTCTAGGGAGCGGATCATGGCGCCTCCAAGTTATGATGATCATGAGTGTTTCTATGAGTCGAGTGTTCCTTGACGTGACCAGCTGGCGGCCTCTTGATAGACACGTCGTGGTTATTTGGAGTGGGAAAGTAAGATGCTGGGGACTGTTGAAACGTGTGGAATGTAAGAGTGAAAGGGATGACATTGATAGATAGTTAGGTAGAGATAGATAGACAGAGAGGCAGAGACGAAAGGAGGGTATTGACGAAATATGAGACGCCTTGTTTGGTTTTCTTTTACATTACCCATAAACCTCTAAGTTGTTTTTTCAACCAGGAAAAAATTAGATCCTTCTCTTCTTGATTTGCAATTAAAGACAAACTAAACTCAACCACATCTTTTTTTCCAGCATACAGTTGTGGCATTTTGGAAAAAAAAATTATAGATACACTCCGTTACAGAGAGAGAGAGAGAGAGAGAGAGAGAGAGAGAGAGGAACGCAGAAGAGATAATGTTACATGTAAGATAAGAAAGAAACACAAACAAAGAGGTCAGTGGGCAAATAAAGGAAATAGAAAAGAAAAATAAGAAGAAACTGCAAAAAGAAAGAAGTAAGACTGATAAGATAAAAAGAAAAGCCTCGGTTATCTCAGCAATCTCCCGCCAGGTGGCAGCAGCGACCTCTCTTCGCGGGGAGGCACGCTAGCAGGCGGCCGGCGTGAGGCGGGAGCGGACGGGCCGACGTTTATGTGAGTATTTACGTGTATCCAACATGCCGGCGAGGGCTTATTGGCACGTCGTTAAATAGAGATGTCTTAAGCTTAGTCTGTGCGTGTGGCGGTGCTGGAGGTGATGACTTTAAGGTATATTTTGGCGTTAATGAATGCACTAAGTTGTCCATCATGGCCGTGGGGGTTTATTGACTCCTCGTGAAATCAGGGAGATTGAGTTAGTGTGTATCTTTGTTTCCTCTATAGCCGGCGATATCTAATCATTTTCAAGTAATTATTTCTACTATTTAATTATCAATGTATCATCGTAAAGTGAGCATTTGCAAGTTTTCCGCATGTCTACGAGGGTTCATTCGCCTCGTTGAATCAGTGGGGCCTGGAGCTCTATGTATGCCCGTTGTACCGTTAGAGGCGCTGCGGTAGTTTCCTCTCGCGCTCGACCCTCTGCTCTCCCACCATCCCGATTTTTATTGCAGTCTTCCTTTACAATTAGTTCTTTACTCTGTTTCTGTTATTAACGTGTGATCTCTCCGTCTTTGCCGCTTTGGGTAGCATCATGGTTATCACATGTTCCTATCCTCCATTATAAATTATGTACATATAGTAACACGTATTATTATAAATGGTTCTTGTTTGCTTGTTCAGTATTTCCTCAAGTCAGTAATATTTTTCTTTATATTATTTTTTTGAGAGAGAGAGAGAGAGAGAGAGCAGTAATTTTTTCTTTATTATTTTTTGAGAGAGTGTACATGGCCGTGAGATTTGATATTGTAACGTTAGGCTGCGGTGCCTCGTCTCAAAAAAAAAAAAAAGCTCTTACATTAACGGACATGTGTATTATGAATCGTGTGGTCACTTTCGTGTCTCTTGATTCATGATGATCAATTATTGTATTTCTCATTAGTATTGATATTACAGTTGTTATTGTTGTGGTTGTTCTTGTTGTTCTTGTTCATTTTCTTGTTGTTATTCACGTTCTTATAATTGCTGTTGCCGACTGGATAACCAGCCTGGCGTGTTCATAACTTAGAGGAAGAAGACCTAAACTAATTGACAAAGAATGATTCCAGACGTGTTTTGGTGGCACCTGTCCATTCCCTGTCCACTGGTGAGGGTGACAGCCGCCACGTAAACTTGTTTGGAACATATCCGCGTCAGCCAGGGCGGGTTTTCCTCTCAGATGTTGTTGCTGCTGCCGCCGCTGTTGCTGGCGCTGCTAATTATGGTGTTGCTTTTATCTTTCCATTTTTTTTTGCGAGAGGTCACGGCGTGATCATTTTCTGGAAGTAAGATCAGCAAGGAAATGTAATTACAATTCACTTATTTTATTTTTTCATACAAGGTTCACTTACGTAAGATTGCACCTGTTACTTCACACACACACACACACACACACACACACACACACACACACACACACACACACACACACACACACACACACACACACAAACGACTGTAATTAAAGCAGAAGCAGGAAAATTAACAGACGACGGGAACAGCTAAAGTAAAATATATGGCATAATGCATATTAAATCAGTGTTGTTTTAACGTTGAGTTAACTAACGAGGTAAAAGTTTTATCGTTATCTCTGGATAAGTAAAATATTAATAATTCTACAAATCCCATTTTTTTATGAAAGTTTGCCCACGTGACTCCCCTCACGGGGGGGAAGGGGTTACGAACTCTTGGAAAAGATTATCTCGTGGCTCACTGAATCAGATTCGAAACTGTACAGTCACTAGCAGTTTAAAATAAATATTCTCGGAAAATAGGAGCGATAAACTTATTTAATCATTTATATCCTAAGTTGAACTATCAGCCTTAAAGAAATCGAGAAGTAAAATGTTACTATTTACGAATTATTGGGCAAAGAACATGAGTAGTGTCATATTAGATATGTTTTGCCGTTTGAAGAATAACTAAATATTAATGGCCATATTTATGAAAGCTACGCGTATTGCCGAGTGTAAAGCATCGAAACGTACAAGTCGGTACATAACAGACGAGTATTTTTGGAGAGTGAAAGAACTAATAATCCTCAGTAACCACATACATAGGGAAGATGCCCACCTGTACAGTTACTCTAGTTTGAGGAGGGACGAGCCTTCTGGTAACACGTGGGCCACGCCAAGGGTTTACTTCCTTCCATAGGGATTCACGAGTCTGGGCAGGCGGATTTGGGCGGGGGGCTCCAGCAGGCTTGACGGCGGTGACTGGGTGGGCGGCGGGCGTGACGGTGCCTCGATCACTTATCTTCGTCTCTCTCTCTCTCTCTCTCTCTCTCTCTCTCTCTCTCTCTCTCTCTCTCTCTCTCTCTCTCTCTCTCTCTCTCTCTCTCTCTCTCTCTCTCTCTCTCTCTCTCTCTCTCTCTCTCTCTCTCTCTCTCTCTCTCTCTCTCTCTCTCTCTCTCTCTCTCTCTCTCTCTCTCTCTCTCTCTCTCCACATCATTCATCTTCATATATTATTTTGCGCGTCCATCAATTTTAATAGTTTCTTATAACAACTAGGGTTCGGTCAACCTAAAATAAATAATGGCTCTGGTACCCGGCGGCGTTTGGCAACTCCTTCGCTTCACACGAGTTCAGTCCGTAGATAAAGCTCCGGATATAGATTAGAACCGCTTTTACTTTGAACCATTTTTTTTTCTCTCTCGCTATCTCGCTCCCTCCTTTTCAGCCCTTCTTTTTCACTTTCCTTCTCGTGACCGTTACTTTATCAAGAGTATCGCTAATTTTACGGCCAGCATTTAGACGGCCTCACGAACGCTTTCATCCGTGGTAGAATTCTCACGCGTCTTGGTATTACACGACCGACTGATATTACGAAGGAAGTGAAGCAGACCAGCGCAGCGTTGCCAGACAAACCGACGCTCAGAGGAGGTGCGAGGCGAGAAAAAGGATCTTGATGTGACCTCTATATTTTCTACCCGGAATGCATTCCACACTATTAAACACACACATACACACACACACATACATACCTAAGCAGCGCTCTTTCCATGCATACACGTCCTTGTGCACGTAACAAGCAACGGTTATTCATTCTGTTAGCATACGCAAGGACGCGCAGAGGAAAACATGATAACATTGAGCCGTCCAGACTGACATACCAAACACACACACACACACAAAGGTAGTCTTTAGTACGATAAATAACAATGACTTGGCAGAAAATTTGATGTAGAGAATATTAGTAATCAGTAAGTATGCCGTTCTGAGTGATGATATGCATTTTATATTCTGCGCGGCATTCAACAGACATATGTGGCCTGTTTCGACGAGTTTTTGTGGTTTAGAATAGCGATTATATGTGTGGGGTCCAGGTGTGTGGGTGCCGTGTGAGGGTCGCGGGTTGGCGGGGCGGCAGGGGCGGTGTTCAGTGATGACCCGGCATGCTAGTGTCTAGAATGTGAAGGTGAGACGAGACACATTTCACTGCGGGACGGGCGAGCACCGGCGCAACGGGGACGTTAACAAGGCACTAAACCAACAACAGGAGCATCGTAAACGCTTGTACCGGGATGCCTCACATACCACAAACTGTTACTCAAGCAAACGTGTAGCTCTCAGATTTCTTTTTTGTATGGATAATGGCCACGAGGACTACGAAAGGGGGTGGTCAAGAGATCGAGGAAGTAATTACCAAGTGAGCTGAAAAGATAATTACCGGAGTCAGATTGAGATTAGCCCGGCGGCGATGAGAGATAAGATGGAGGTGAGGAGATAAGGCCTCGGCGTGTGTGTCAGTGAATAGATGAACGATAACAAGCGACAAAAAAAGGAAAAACGATACGAAATTACGAAAGACAAAGACAGTAAGCAAGAGTAGTGATTTTATATAACAAATAGATAGAAATAAAGATAGACAGACAGGCAGATGAGTAGATAGATTAGTATATACAATAGATAAAATACAGATAAATAGATAGAGTGAAAAAAATAGTCATTGGATTGTGCTACTGTTTTCTCCCAATCTCAGGTATCCAAACCATTTAGAAATAGACAACAAAAAAGACACCCTCCCTTCCTCCTCCCCCCCACTCCCTATACACCTTGACACTTAGCGCAGGTGGTCGCCGCGGGGCCGTGTGCGGGGGGTGGGGGGTGGGGGGGCACCATTAAGGGGGATAATGACGCTCATAGAATTTCATTGGCCGCCGTACAAGGGTTCTTTTTTTGAATTCTCGTACCTGGCACTAAATATTTACACGCTGTCTGCTAACAAATGCGAGGTGGATATTCTCAAACCTTGCTTTCACATCGTGCTTCGGGCATGTTCTGGGCAGCTTCTTTGGAGGTATGTTCGCCAATTCGTATGCGGCACTCCAATTAGTACGCGCACCGGGAGAAAATGGGAAAATCGAGGTGAGATGCAAAACTAAACGACTGCCAAAAATGAAATTCTTAAACGTCATTATTTTGGGAACAGGTCCTTTGTACGTCTCTTCTAAATTTCCCAGACTGGCTTTAGTTTTAATAGCATTACTGATTGCCAACGAGCGTAAAGAATGGCCAACGTACTCAATAACGTCTAATAAGAGAGCCTTTCATGTTGGTATCCCGTCCTGTTCATTCGTTTTGCCTGTTTGTTGATTTCATTTCTCGTTTTAATATTTTCCTGGTGGACAGTGTAATGAGGTTTGATAGAGTTGGCCCTCCAGAGACGTCGGTTTTCCTCGTCGGCAGCCATAAGCGTCCTCTTTACGGACTGGATTCGATTCGGTCCACCCAGCTGTTGATTCGAGGCAGACTGTTTTCCTGGTGGGTCCTGTTGGTGAGGCGACACTCCACAGTTCTTATCTTTTTTATGGAAAGGTAAACAAGGGAAGGGTAAGAACTAATAAAAATATTCATTAAAAATGCCTCCGAACACTGATCACATTTTGAGAAACAGAAGAGGAGGCCGAAAAAGTATAATGTAATTGTTGAAAAGAGCAATGCGTTATGATCGGCAACGGTGAAGGCCGAGAAAGAATACCGTATTTGCTGAAAAGAGAGATGGTTTGTTAGAGTATCACATAGCTGTCTCTTAAATTAAAAACATACATAATTTTCCTCTTAACGGACCATTTGCATAAAAAATAATATAGGTCTCCCTTCTTCGTATGTCCTTATGTTCAGTCTTTATTCATTTCTTGTTTGTAGATTCAGGAAAAAAAGGAAGAAACCGCTGATATCAAAGTGAGATTTTTTTCCATAATATACAATTCATTCTTGACACAGTAGTTTCCTCTATTGATCAGTTATGAGTCAAGCGCGGAAAAACAGGAGCACACGAGTAAGCCATAAGAGTCTGCTGGTTTAGAAGAGCCGGCGACAGCTATAATACTAGTGATCGCCTTAATTGAAACACGAGAGAGATTACATGATTCGACACTTAAGTGATAGACGTGTAAAGGGCGGGGAGGAGAAATTTCGTTATCTCATCCCAGCCTCCCTCCCATCTCTCCCTCCCTCCCTTCCTCCCTTCGCTCGCTCTTTCCCGTTTCTATCTTCTCCATGATAATTTCCTCCCCACCCTCCTTCATCTCCTTGTTTGTCTTTGCCTTGTATAATGAACTGGAGCATAAGAAACCTACCTTTACTTTCCTTCACCTCCTCCTCCTCCTCCTCCTCCTCCTTCTCCTCCTCCTCCTCCTCTTCTTCATACGTATACTTATTTCTTCTCGAATTTCTTTTCTCGTCTGTTTCTTCTTGTTCTCCTTACATATTGACTTGTTTACTTTATCACTTTTATATTTACTTTTTATTAAATGAGCTGCATACTTATCTTTCATACTCTCCTTCATTTCTCTCCTTCTTTCATGCATCCTTTTTTCTTTGTCTTCGTTCTTTTTCTCCTATTTATCTTTTTTTTTTACATGGTTCTTCATTTATTTCCTCATTTTTCTTTCTTTCCTACGTTACGTACTTGCCGCCTTTCCTTTTTGTCTTCTTATACGTTGTTCGTTATTAATTTCCTTCCTCATTTTCTTTTTTCCTCTCTCTTACTCCGACTTACGTGTTCCTTTGCCATCTTTCTTAACTATCTGCCTTGCCCCGTCACCTCGAGTACCCAAGGAAGGCGTGGAATGGAAGCTTTTTCACCGCACACCCTCCTCCTCCTTCGCATCCTCCCCCCCTTCAGCCTTCCCTCAAGTGTGCTGCAGTATTTTCCTTGTTTGTTCAGAAGAAACCCTCACTTTGGACCAGCCTGAGTACGAGTTATCTACGTGACCTATGAATACCTCCTCCGCCTCCCCTTCCTCCTCCTCCTCCTGCTTACCTCCACCTCCTCCTCCTCCTCCTCCAGGGTCGAAGGTCAGCCCACGGTGGTCATAGACTTGGCATTTAAAGGCTGCGTGTTCTCAAAGGTGCCAGGTTGTGAATGTGGTGTTATGGATGGTTGTGTGTGTTCGTGTGTGTGTGTGTGTGTGTGTGTGTGTGTGTGTGAAGTTGTGTGTGAGTACATTTCAACCTCACACGTACACATACAGAAAAGCGCCAGTCACACACACAAAAAAATAAACAAAAAAAAGCAGGAAAAATAAAGGAAGCGTAACAAAACAGACCACAAAAAAAAGAGCCGTGGACTCTCACCTGCCGATGCGTACCTACCTGTGCTTGCTTACCTGGGCGGCGGGGAGTTACCTGGAGTTTATAATTACCGTGGCTTGCACTTCCTACCTGCCAGTGATCCGTATCGACGCTGTAAAGTCATTTGTTTTTATACCTTTTCCTCCTTCCATCCTCCTCCTCCTCCTCCTCCTCCTCCTCCTCCTCCTCCTCCTCCTCCTCCTCTGTCTCACCTTTCTCTCTTTCTCTTTGTCCTCTGTTGTCTCCCACTCCATATTATCCTCCTTCCCGTACTGCCATTTCCTTTAACTCTCCTTTTTTTTTCTCTCTACACATGCAATCTCTCTTTGTCCTTTGTTCTCAGTCCTTCTGTATCGTCCTTCCTTCCTTCCTTGTCCTTTCCTATGGCTTTTCCCTTCTCTCTTCTTCCTTCTGGTTTTCATTTTCTTTATCACCCTTTTTCTGTCACGCTCTCTCCTTTCCTCTCTTTTTTCCTTTCCTTCTCTCTCTCTCCTCCCTTCCTTCACGACCCACTTTTACTATTTTCCTGGCCTTATCTCTTTGTTCTTTGCTACTGTTTCTTCCATATATTTATCCCCCCTCCTGCCCTTCACTTTTACCCTCTCTGCCCCCCCCCCCCTCCCTCTCTCTTTCTCTCTCCTGTCTTATCTCCGCCACCATCTCTCACCTTTTCCTGCACTATCTTCGCTCCTTGCTACCGTCCCCTTTTGTCGTCCTAACCTACTCTTCCCTTTCCTTTACAAACTCACACTTTCCTCTTATGTCTGCTCTACTTCCCTTGTTCCAGAGCCGTGTACTTTTTTTTTCATCTTCTACGTAATCTTCGACTCTCTGGTACAAACCTTCTAATTAACTTTTTTTATATCTACTTTCACTTTGATTTCGCTCTTAACACTGGTTTATCTACATCATTTACTTCCCTTCCCTTCACTTTTCTTTTTTCAACCACCTACATCTGTCAGTCATATCCTCTTGCTATCGAAATCTTATCTTCCTCATACCATTTAACACCCACTTTCCTTCTAAAACCCTCATCTTCCTTCCTTCCTTCATTCCCTTTTATCTTACGTCTAATATTTCCTTTAATTGAACTCAGTCATCTCTTCTTTGCCTGCCTCCTTTACTTCGCTCACCATCATCTTTATTTTCATTTAACAGACAATTTAGGTATTTCCTCCTATAACTCTCATCCTCCTTACCCTTCATTTCATCATATCTTAAGTTTAATGCATCCTTTGATTGAACTCAGTCATTTTCTCTTTTCCTCCTTTTGTCTCCTTTACTTCTCTCATCATCACACATTCCCTTCCGTTCCTCCCGTTCCTCATTTTTATTTTCTCACAGATTCACTTCCCCTTTCCCTTCTTCATCCTCCCACGAGTCCATTCTTCTCACCGTCTCTTCCCAGCTACTGTCTCCTTAACTCCCTTCCCCATTACTCATGTTCCCTTATTTCCCACACCCTTTCCTCTCTCTCTCTCCCGCCCTCGCATTCCTTTTTCCCTTTTCCTCTCTCTACAAACTTTCTTCTTCCACCTTTTCCTCTCCTTTACATGCGTTTTCTTTCCATTTTCAACCCATACTTTCTTTTTCTACCTCCTCCTCCTCCTCCTCCTCCCAGCTCCCCTCCCACTCGACCTTTCGCTCACCTTTATCTGTCTCTGCGCCGCGCCTGATGAGGGGGCGTTGGAGGGACGTAAAGAAAAGAAGTAACTGGAAAGGAGGAAAAATGAAGGTGAAAGAAAGAGCGTCGCAGATCGATAATTGCAGGTGTGACGCAGGTGTGAAATGCAAGAGTGTTTTCGTTGGGAAGGTGAATTCAGTGTTTTTTTGTTTGTTTGTTTGCCTATTTATTTGTTTATTTACCTACCAACCACCATCTGTCAAGTGTTTATATCCATCACTTAACATGTTTCTCCTTTATTTTTATTATGTGGCTCCTCGGTGAAGTAAGTGTCTGCTTGATGATGACGATTGTAATGATGATGATGATGATGATGATGATGATGGGGATGCTGGAGGAAATTACGTTGCGGGTTTACGAAAGTTTTCATTATTTTGTTTCTACCTCCTCTTTTTTTCCTCTTATAATTTCTCGCTTCAGTTTTGTTCTCTTCCACGTCAGCGTCTCTCTTTATTATCTCGTCATATCCTCCCACCACTGAAGAAGCATATATATGAATTTACAGTGTACCCAAATAAAAAGCATATTTGGGTTAGGTTAATGGTGTATTTAAACACATGACAGGCAGCAAGCTATATTAAAAATCAGCGAAGAAATATTCGAGCTCATTTTTCGGATAGAAAGTCTCATTGTTGAGAACATATTAATATACCGAGTAGGTCTTAAACAAATAAGGTTACCGTTCAGGATATAGTTAGAACAGGTTAACGGTTCCTTCAAACATGTGACAGGTAGCAGTGGTCTCCTCCCAAAACTGACCTATCTTTCGGCCACCTCTTTGGATTCTTTTTAGGAGCAGTGAGTAGCGGGCTTTTTTTTTCATTAATGTTTGCTTTTTGTGTGCCCTTGAACTGTCTCCTTTGCTGTAAAAAAAAAAAAAAAAAAAGTCCCGCAAAAACTGACACGAGCAAAAGTAGTATTTTTTCCCCTTTCCCTTATTTTCCCTTCCAGTTTCTCAGTTTCTCTTCGCTGTCGCGCCGCACTTCCTTGCCGCTCGCGACGTCCAGTTTCTCTTTATTCCACATATGGATGAGGATTTTTTTCTCGTGTTGACTTGTACTCCCAAGATCGGAGGGCATGATACCTCGATGATCAGATAAGCAATGGAGAGAGAATTAAATAATTAAAATAGAGAGAAAGGATGGGAAGGGAGAAATGGAAACAAAGACACCGAAACTTCATATCTCGAAATGCAGAAATTATTGAAGGCAAAAAGAAAACAATGGAAGGAAATAAAGCGAGTGAGAGTGAGGTGAAGCTGTTGTGTGAAGATTTAGAGATAAGTTAACATACATTGACAGGAGCAGCGCTTAGCAGGCTTTTATTTTACCCATGAGCTGCTAACATTTGTGTGAAAAAAAGGCCCATACAGTGGGCTGAAGGGAAGTAAAAGATACTGATAGAGTTAGACATGAAAAAAAAAATGATATAGAGATGAAGAAGCAAAAACAGATGCAGATGGAAAGATAGAAGCGCACTAACGAAGACGCATGAGTACAGAAATAGGTGTAAGAAGAGACAGTTCAAAATATAGAAACAAAGATAAAGACACAGATGAGATAAAGATACATAGATAAGGACGAAAATATAAATGTATATAAATGATAAGACTGAAAATAAGCATTGGGTTGATATAAAATAGATAGAAATAAATAGACAGAGACTGTGAGGTAAAGAGATCGATGAGCGGGATGACGTCAAGCGCTGAAAGAAACAGAGATACATGATTATTTTCTCTTCTTGCCGCTCACACACCTGCATGTCCAACCTGATCCATTAGAACCTCGTATACACCACGATCACGCCTCGCCTCCTCCTCCTCTTCCTCCTCCTCCTCCTCCTCCTCCTCCTCCTCCTTCTCCTCCTCCTCTTCCTCCTGTTAATTAGGTCTAACTAATGGTAAATATAGCTTAAGGATGACTTCAGCGCTTCTGTTGCTTACGCTCCTTGAAATGAATCGCAGTGCACAGTTTGCACGATTTCTAACCTGAATTCAATATGCCCCGGGACGGAGATCAGAGCTCAGTATATAGTACCCCTACATCCCACTCACACCTAGACCTACTTAGGGGAGTGTCATTTAATTAAGCAATAATTATGTGAGGGGTTGTTCCTACCTACTCTCCTACATACACTCAGAATACTGCACTTCCAAACATTAAACGACATCTTCCCCACCCAGTCATACACTCCCTCTCTCTCCCTCCCTCCCTCCTTTCCTGAGAAATGTCCTTCAATGTTGGTAAATTTAAAGTCATGCACATTTGGTCCAGAAATAATAACCATACATACATCATGCACGGGAAACCTATGCAGGCGGTGCAGAAGGAATCGCATCTTGGAGTCAACATCAGCAATGACCTGAAACACGCGACGTACTATAAAAAACAACAACATATAACTAAGCCAACACTATGCTCGGGTTCATAGCCGGGAACTTCGAGTGTAAAACGCTAAAAGTAATGTTATTCTTGTATAATTCAATGGGGAGGCGGTGGCCGAGTGGTTAGCGTGCGGGCGTGATGAGCCCGTGGATCTAGGTTCGAGTCCCACCAAAACACGTTCATATTTCAAGTCATCGCCGAGTGGCGAAAGATTACCCACATGCTGCCCGGATCTTCAGTCAACCCTAATTTCAGTGACCTCGTTCAAATGAAGCACCGGGGGCCAGCATGGGCCAAGCAATCACGGCAGCCACCAAAAATAAAATTCGCTCGCCTGCGCCATTAACGGACTGGGGCCGTCCAAGAGGCCCTTCAAGAGAGGTACCGGCGCTACAGACAGCACCTAAAAAAAAATATATACCGCACCTCGAAAATGCAATACAGTTCTGGTCTCCTAATTACAGGAAGGACACTGGAAAGAGTTCAACGACGCGCCACGAAAATTATCCCAACTTTAAGGCTTAACCGTGAGAGAAACGACTCGAGCGACTCGCTCTCTACACGCTGGAGAAAAGACGCTTACGAGGGGATATGACTCAAATCTTTTAAGTACTTGAAAAAGTTCAACAGCGTCAATCGCTCAAAGTTCTATGAGCTGCAAACCAACTCAAGAACTCAAAATAACAGTTTACTCATTCAAGCAAGGCGACGTAGCATAGACATTGGCAGGAGTTCCTTCTCGAACCGAGTCATCCGCCATTGGAACAATCTTCCCTCAAAAGTAGTAAATACGAACATCATCAACTTCAAATATCGAATCGACCGTCATTTCGTTGCGTCAGGAGTAAATTGAATACCCAGTTGCTTTCATCTACTCTGCAGACACCAAGTGGCTGTCGAGCAGATTAAGTTACCAGAGCGGGCAGCCCCGTAATGAGTCAATAGTCTTCCTGTTGCTTTCATTTCCATGTTTCCATGTTTCCTCCTCCTCCACCACCTCATCCATGTCTTGACCCAACCTGACCTTATCAATCACCGACCAGTCCGTGCCTTGCCTGAAGTCTTCATTACGTGGCCAACAATCAGTTCTGCCAGGTCCTGCATGACCTGGCCAAAACAATGCATGACGTCACTGAGGAATTATGTGGCCCCAACACACGTGGTGCAGACATGAACTGATCGTGTTTGACCGAGGAAACATATCCGTGTGTGTGTGTGTGTGTGTGTGTGTGTGTGTGTGTGTGTGTGTGTGTGTGTGTGTGTGTGTGTGTGTGTGACCTCTTTATTATTTGACCTGACCTAGCTGGATCGTGAGTGACCCCGGGAAAGGTTCTCAATCGCCAAATTAAGCTGGCGATAGCGTAGTGTACAGCGGCAGAACAGTAGAAAGTAAATAAAGATAAAGCGAAAAGTCGTGCTCGGGTAATTAAAAGTATGCAGCGGTAATAATAATCGAGGGAGTCTGAAACGGCGGCGGCGGAGGTGAATGCATTTTTATTTTTATCTCTTGGGCGGCCAACGGCAGCACCACCAACACCAAAATGGGAAGGTATCTAATTTTGGTTGTTGTGAATTATAAAACGGGTAATCAAGACTTCTCAAAAAGGTTAATAACACGGAGCACAGCAAAGTTACTCCTGTGTACGCAGCTATTTTCTTTCTCTTTTCACTTGACCTCTTCGGATCTTCCTCTTCTTCTTCCTCCTCCTCCTCCTCTTCCTCCTCCTCCTCCTCCTCCTCGTCGTCGTCGTCTTCCTCGTCGTTTTCCTTGTCGTTTTCCTCCCCCTCCTCTTCCTCCTCCACTTCCTTCTCCTCCTCCTCCTCCTCCTCCTTCTCCACCTCTTTTTCTTCCTCCTCCTCGTCCTCCTCTTCATCTCGATTCCTTTTCCTCTCATCCCTCCCACACTCCTCATTTTCACCTTTCCCCTTCCTTTCCACACCCGCCACACCCCTCCCATCCACCCCATCCATGCCCCCTCCTTTCCACACCACATACCTCCCCTCCAGCACCCATAGCCCTTCCTCAACAGGTAAAAATAATCAAGCGCTGGACAGGTAGGGTCACGCCCCCCTTAGACACGCGGTGCAACGTTCCACTCTGCCACCGAGGGCCGAGGTTCCGATCCCATGAGTGCGAGTTTGTGATAGATGGAAGATAATTACATAAAGAAGCGCTTATGACAGAGTATAGATCGTAGCTCTTAAAAAGGAGAGAAAACACATACTGCAGAGGAAAAAGTAGCACATGGAAGGGGGGAAGGAAGAGCGTGAATACATACATACATTACACGCGAGAGCCAGACTAGCGCTGTGCACACTTTCCCTCTCCGTGCATGCCATGGGGCCGAGGGCGTGGGTCGTGGGTGCCGCACAGACACTCCCAGCCACGACCCTTCACTACCCCGCCCGGCAGGTGTCAGACCACCACCCCGGGAGGCGGACACGATCCCAGTCCCGCTCCCCGCCTGGCGCACACCCGCACCGCACGCAGGCAGGCAGGATGGGGCAGGGCAAGCAAGGGGCGAGGGAAGTGACCAGCTGTCCGACCTTAGCTTGTATTTTTTTGGAGATGTCTGAAAAGCACTCCCTTGCTTGCTTACTTCTATGTATTTGTGAATGGGAATGAGAAAAAAAATATGAAAAACATAGTTTTGGATAACATTAAAACGTGTATAAAAAAGAAACAAGCATGTAAATAGTCAATTACGCGAATACATGTATAAACAAGAGAGAAAAAATATGTCGATAGCTTGATAGATACTGGAAAGACATGTATATAGAGGTAGACAGAAAAAACAAAGTGGTAGAAAAGATAGATAAATGGATAGAGCGAAAAATAGATAAGGAAATGAAGACAAATTAGATAAATAAACAGGTGGATAGATATAATTTAGTAAACAAAAAAAGTGGGTGATAAAAAAGATATGTGAATAGAAACAGAACGGCGATATCACATTCATACCTATAAAAAAAACGTCTTTTAAAGGAAGAGATTAAAGTTTCTACGACATACTTATTACCCTCATCCATCCACGTAGAGACTGATCACTTGGTAGCCATAAATAAGAGATGACACGCCGTTCAACCTCCTCCTCCTCCTCCTCCTCCTCGTGTGCCAGTGTTAACACCCAGCTGACAGGAGTGACTACGTGCGTTCAATACAATAAAAGGAACTCCGCCTGATCGTCTTTGTTATGCTTATGTTGACTTGCGGGGGGAAAAAAAGGGTCGTGTCAGACTGATTGTGCTTTTTTTTCTGCTACTCTTCCTCTCAATGTTTACTTTTTTTTTATTCCTGGTGTTTATTCTCTTCTTTATTCTTATTATGTGGTTGTTTCTACTGCTTTCCTTGTTCACCTTTCTCTTCTCTTTCTTGTTTTTTTTTCTGCTAGTTCTTTGTCACTATTTTCCTTTTTATATTTCTAGTGTTTTTTTCCCTTTCGTTATTTTTATGATGTGGTTTTGCTTTTACTGTTTTCCTTCATCTCTCTTTTCTTTCTCGTTTTTTATTTTACTACTTCTTTTTTTCTTATTTTTCTTTTGTTTCTTCGCCTCCTCCTTATTCTCATTATGCGCTTACTTCTACTTCCTGTCTCCTTCATCTTTCTTTTTTATAGTTTTTCGTTCTATCACTTTTTCCTCTTACTATTTTTTTTTTCATTTATTTCTGCTGTTTCTTCTCTTGCCCTCCTTTCTCTGATCATGTGTTTGCTTCTACTGCTTTTCTTCTTCATCTTTCTCTTCTTTCTCCTCGTTTTTCTTGTTCTGCTTCTTCTTCCTCTCGGTTTTTTTTTTTCTGCGCCATCCTCCATATTTCGTATTTTGCTGTCGCTTTTTCTGCCTTTGTTCTTTCTTTCTTTTTTTTTTGCTACTTTCTCATTCATTTATATTTATGGTTCATTTTATTTCTCGTTTTTCTTCCCCTCTTTATTAGTCTCACTGTGTTTACCTCAACGCTTTACTTCTTAATCTCTCACTTCATTTTCCTGTCATTCTTAATCATATTCCTATTCCGAGACTCCTTCCAGTGGTACCGATCTTTGTGTTTGCGATAAGAACTAGCTCTATGCAATTCCTACCAGACCTCGGCGCTGGCATAAACTGCATTGTGTATGTGGGTTGTGTATACTGTGCTAAATACTTTGATGCTCTGTATGCTCTGCTGTGCGTGAGGAGGTAATGCTCTGTTGTATCGAACGAATTTATTTTATTTCATCCGTAACCTCATGGAAGCATTTTTTTTTTATGTGGCAGAAACCGGAGCATGATCGTCTGATTATTGGGAGAGATAAAGTGATCGTAATAAAGATAAACTAATAATTGTATGAGAACAAGAGAAAGGGAGGAAGCGCATTAAAGTAACAATGATGAAAGTGTTAAGAAATGAAACAAATATATCATGCACATGTATAAATCACTTAATTATTGCGAGACGTTAGTGAGAAAGCCGGAGGAGGAGGAGGAGGAGGAGGAGGTGGTGGAGGATGAGGAGGAGGGAGACAAGGTGAGAGTAGAAAGATAAGAGAGAGAGAAATATCACTGCATCTTCATTAGCACCTGTCTCTCGCTTGTTTGGAGTACACCTGGGAGGTCTAATTAAAGGAGAGAGAGAGAGAGAGAGAGAGAGAGAGAGAGAGAGAGAGAGAGAGAGAGAGAGAGAGAGACCAGTCCACCACCACGTGCCAGGTAATCGCAGGTGAGGGGTCAGGCCTGTTCTCATTAGCGTCTTAAAAGTCACTGGAAAAGGCCCTTGATGACCGCCGCTCGTTAGGCCCAAGACACGCCTCGCCTTGATGGCTGGGCCTGTGCAATGTCCACGCCAGGCTACACTGCATCATATAACACCACTCCATATAACCCCACGCTCTACTTAAACCACACCTTGCTATAGCACATCACTGGAGCATGACACACCACATCATACCACGCCCTGCACTACATCATACCAGGCCTTCCTACACCTAAACACACCTTGCCAGATCACATTCTCACAGTACGCCACAACACCAAAGAGTTTTGATAGTAGTTCTTGATAAGGGGAGAAAACACACAGAAAAGACATACTGCAGAAGAGGAGTAGGACATGGAAGGAGGGAATTAAGGAAGAGAATCCATACATACATACATACATACATACATTAGACGCGAAAGCAAGACTAACGCTCTGCATACCTTACGACACCCATACACTCCTTGCTACACTACAATACGTCACATCCCATCATACCACACCTTTCTTTATTTAATTACACCACCCCACACGACACCATATTACATCTTTCCACGCATACACTTCTCGTAACATCTTGTCACACTATACACCCCACCGCCTCCCACTACGCCTTTCTACACATGACCACACCTTGTAACACCACATCACATCATCCTATAGCTTGTCACACCACACGATACTACGGCACGCAATGGTTTAACACACCTGGCCACATCACACTGCAGTATATCAGGCCACACCAGTCCAAAGCACATTACAGCTTAGTATGATGGAACACAATGTAACAAAAACGCAAGACATCACACCACCACATCACGCGACAAGAAATCCCGCCTCGACTTTTTCTTCTCTCCTTTTGTAGAGTTATTGTTTAATTTTTCGTTGTCTATTGTATCTGAACTATCGATTTTTCTTTCTTTTCAACTTATTAGTAGTTTTGTTTTATTTTTCATTTCACATTTATATTTTTATTTTCATTATACCGTATACGTTTATTATTTTTTACTCTATTTCCTTTTCTTCTTTCCTTCTTTTACTCTTTCGTTCATTGATATCTTACTCTTTACTTTTTTTGCACCGTCTATCACTCTGGACCATCTCGAATCTCCTCATTGTCTCCTCCTCCTCCTCCTCCTCCTCCTCCTCCTCCTCCTTGGGACATTAAGGGATATTTGCATTCCATTGTGTGCGCGTAGATTTTTTCCTTTTCAACACACACACACACACACACACACACACACACACACACACACACACACACACACACACACACACACACACACACACACACACACACACACACACACACACACACACACACACACACACACACACACACACACACACACACACACACACACACACACACACACACACACACACACACACACTGTGTGTGTGTGTGTGCTGTAACCTCATGACCTCGCTGCCCTGGGTCACCTTTCAGTATAACCTCTCATCTCTCCCCCCTCCCTCCCTCCTCCTCCTCCTCCTCCTACCCCTCCCCGTGTTGCCTCTCTCTTCCCCCTCCCCTTCCTCCCCCTCCCATTGCCTTTCTCAGCCTTCACCACCTTTTCGTCCTTTCTTCCCTTCCTTTTCGATGGTCTCCTTTCTCCCCTCTTTGTCTTCCATACTCTTCTTCCTACATTCTTTATCTCTTCCATTGTTCTTCCTCCTTGTCTTTCTCCACCTCCTCCTCCTCCTCCTCCTTCTTCCCTTTAATTTTCTCTTCTATTTCATTATGTTATCTCCATCACATTTATTCCCCTCCTTATCTCTCTCTTCCCCCACCTTTTCTCTCTCTCTCTCTCTCTCTCTCTCTCTCTCTCTCTCTCTCTCTCTCTCTCTCTCTCTCTCTCTCTCTCTCTCTCTCTCTCTCTCTCTCTCTCTCTCTCTCTCTCTCTCTCTCTCTCTCTCTCTCTCTCTCTCTCTCTCTCTCTCTCTCTCTCTCTCTCTCTCTCTCTCTCTCTCTCTCAATACTAGTTCTCTGTTCACCTTTTGAATCAATTGATCATCTCGATAGTTTCACCTGTTTTTGTCCCCCTTCCTTCCCGTAACTATCGCCACCTATCTTCATCACTGTCTTTGTAATTCTCTTTCTTTCTTGATCATTTCTCCCCCTCTCCCTCCCTCCCTCCCTCCTTCTCTATCTTTATCTCCTTCGTCCTCAACCTCACTTTTTTTCTTCCCCTTCACATTTTTCTTATCTCCCGCCGCCTTCTCCTTCAAATTCGTACATGCTCTTGCTCTCTCTCTCTCTCTCTCTCTCTCTCTCTCTCTCTCTCTCTCTCTCTCTCTCTCTCTCTCTCTCTCTCTCTCTCTCTCTCTCTCTCTCTCTCTCTCTCTCTCTCTCTCTCTCTCTCTCTCTCTCTCTCTCTCTCTCTCGCTCTCTCTCTCTCTCTCTCTCTCTCTCTCTCTCTCTCTCTCTCTCTCTCTCTCTCTCTCTCTCTTAAGCGCGCGCGCGCGCTTTTATTTTCTTTGCTGTATTGTGTAAAGTAAGGGAGTAGAAATGAAAACGAGATCTGTAGCGTAAACCATCCCAGATGATTTTATCTTTTTTTTGTTGTTTCATATTGTATCGTTTTGTCTTGTCTCACATGGAAGGTCTCTCTCTGGAAGGGAAATGAACAAGTGATATGTGGGGTACGGTGCGGGCTGGGGGGTGCGCACCCTTTTTTTTTTAGCTGACATGGGAAGGAAGGGACACTCGAAAATTATGGAACAGTGTACCGAAGGAATAAACAAAATAGGAAATGGAAAAAAGTCATGATTTGACTACCAAGAAGGTTAACATATACCTCTTTTTTTTAAATCATAAACGGAGGCTGCAGGAATGACGGAGGCAGGGAAGGACGCATGCGCTACAAATAGAGGTGAGAGCATGGTGTAGTCATTCAGTTTCGTCAGCATAACAAACTTCTTTGTCTCATAACTTTCTAGGAAGTTTTTAGCATATTTTCATAGGCAAAGGATGTAAAATAAACTAAAAAATGGTGAGGACGCACTGGCTATACATACAGATGGACTCAAAAGGTAGGCGTCTGGTTTCCTTGGCCGCTGAAGGTAGGCGTCTGGTTTCCTTGGCCGCTGCGCTCACATCCGTTTCCGTGTGACGTGCGAGGCCGCGGGGTACGAACTAATTTTGACGTCCGGGTTTCCTCAGCCTATCCTGCCAAGTTTTCCCCAAGGGTCCAATTAACGACCTTCCCGTGCGTGAGGATGATTTGTAAGCTCTGCACCTTTTGTCTTGAGGCAGGACGCGAACCTTGGCCCGGCAAATTCATACGTTTGGGTCATAAGGTGATAGTGTGGAAGGGATTTGATGTCTATTTTAGGAGGCATCTGTTTTCATTATAGATGTAGCATGTAAGTCTTATTCAGTATGTTCTTCCTCGTCTTTGCCTAATTGTTCTTATATTTACCGTAAAAAGTTATTATCCTGCTTCAAAGGTGACCCTAAAGGCGTAAGAGTGAGGCGGAAGAGTGCGTACGTGGGTAGCAGGTTTTCTTCTTTTTCCTCCTTCTCCTTTTTCTTTTTTATATAGCCATTGCCTCATATTTACCTTGAGAAATGGTAATACTGGCTTCAAACGTGACCTTCAAGGAGAAAGAGTGAGGCGGGAGGGTGAGCTCGTAGGTAGTAGGCTCGTCGTGGCCAGGAGCATGAAGGAGGGTGATGGTAATGTGCGGGGCTTCCCTTCACGTCAGCCATAAACACTTCACTGCCTTCCTGCCGCCTTGGGTGTGGGGGCGGAGGCGGCGGCGTGTCTGCCCGTCCCGCCGCCGCCGCCGTCACACCCTCGCCTCCCTGCTGCTTTAATTGGCTGTCGCGTCAGAGTGAGGAAACCATCACCGGGTACAGGGGAGTGGCGTTAGGCTCATGGAAACGAACGTGGGACTTCTGCGTAGTGTATGTTCATTGCCTCTTGTTAAATCGTAGGAGTAACGTCAGAAATGGAGATGAATCGTGTGTAGTTGTGTTTTGCGTATGGCTTCTGTATTCCTTTTCTTTTTCTATATTTGGGTATGTTCATGTTTTTCTTTTTTCAATCCCTCCGCCTCAATACTTCTCCATTTCGTTTTTTTCTTCATTTAGTTCTTCAGTCCTTTTCAATCCTTCAATCCTTTTTCCCTTCATTAATTTATTTTTCAATTCTTCGTCATCTTCAGTCATTTTTCCTTCGGTTTTTCATCAGTCTTTTTTCAATCGTCCGTCAGTCCTTTTTCTTTCCGTTTCTTCTTCAATCGTTCTTCTTCGGTCCTCTTTTTTTTTCCTTAATTCATATCTTCTTCACTCCTTCTTCTTCTATCCTTCTTTTTCCTTCATTCATTTCTCCAATCCCTCTTCAATCCTTTTTTTCTTCATTTCATTTCTTCTTCAACCATTCGCCTTCTCCAATCCTGTTGTGTTTTCTCTCAGCTTTTCTTCAATCCTTCGTATTCTTCCACCTCCATTCTTTTCCTTCATTCACTTCTCCAATCCTTCTCCAATTCTTTTTTTCCTTCATTCATTTCTTCTTCAATCGTTCGTCTTCTTCTATTCTTTTTTTTCCCTCATTCTCAACACGTTTACAGCATCTTCATCAAGGAGTTAGTGTGAGAGTCTTTCAGGCAACGCGAGGAAACATTGCTTTTTTTTCACTTTATTTTTTTCCATCATCCTTTCTCAAAACCTGAAACCATCATCGGCAGGAGTTCATGAAGATGGATCCCCGCTGTGTTTGGGTGTTCGATTCGCAGCATTTCCAGTTTTTGTCTTCTTTTTTTTTTCTTTTTTTGCATTCGTCTTACATCATTTTTCTTCTTACCGTAAAATTGATAAGTGTATAAGTCTTAGTACACGAAGTTTATGCTTTGATTATCACATCATCATCACCTTTTGCACGCTTCAATTCACCATCCACTGGCCTTAGGTTGTTACAAAGCATGCACCCGACGAAGAAATATAGTGACTGTCTATTTCTCTTAACCTTATATAAGTAAAGTCACATCAAATGATACACGTGTTTTTGCTAGTCGTTGGAATTCATGGTTACATACGAAATATAAAGTTCAAAGCATCGGTCAATTCTAACGAGCCTCTTGTGTAGCGCTTAGTCAATCCACCTACGAATTAGCGAACCAGATTCAATCCAGGCACGGCGCAGTCATTAGCGGTTGCGACACAAAGCACAGATTGATTGTTTTGTCACCTGATCACGTAGAAAACAACAGTCACAAGTAGCAAATAGGTATTGGGCATATTCACTTTCTCCTGTTTGTGTTCCTGTTCGCGTTTAAGAATTGCTTAACGTTAGTGCTTGGCAGAACGAAATATCAATCATTTCTCACATGATCACAAAGAAAAACATTCACAACAAGAAAAAGTCGTGTTCTGAATCCATCCTTGCTGTTGTTTGAATTCCAGGCTGCAAAATGAGGTAAATATGAACCGCTTCTCCAATGATCACGTCAGAAAGACAAAATAAAACATAATAATGTCTTTAATATCCCTCCTTTCTTTAATCAGAATTTGCGGTATATACTAGATCAACCAGTAGAATAGATGCTGAAATGTAATATCAACCTCTTCCAATTTGATCGCTTAGAAGAGCAACAGCCATAACTAACGAAGACTTAGTATCCAATCCTTTCTCCCGCTCGAATCCCTGTTATCTATAAACATCGCCACTTGGACATTCAGAGCCCATCAGGCACTGGACATTAAGGGATTAGCGATGCTGGCCGCCGTTGACCCGCCCCGGCACTGGTACAGAGGACGCGAAGGCCGGCTGTCGACACTCACACATCGTACGCTCCTGCAAGACTGTAATGCTTGCTTACGACTGCCCCGCCGAGAGAGAGAGGGGGAGAGGAAGAAGGAGAGGGAGAGGAAGAGAAAAAGGGAGAGGAAGAGGAAGACGGAGGGGAAGAGGAAGAAAAAGAGGGAGAGGGGGGCGGGAGAGGGAAAAAGAGAGAGAGAGAGAGAGAGAGAGATAATAGTGAAAAAAGTATATTTATAAGAATTTATATTCCTATTTGCTTATCTATTAGGTCGTACGTTTCGCCTATCAGGACCACACATGAATCGTTCATTAAGTGGGTCTCAGATGGTACAAGAACAACAACAACAACGAGGACAGTTGCTAATGTCACTACTACTACTACTACTGCTAATACTATTACTACTAATTCTACTACTACTAAATCCATTACAGCCATTAAAACACGCACATAGAAGCACATACGAGCGCGCGCGCACACACACACACACACACACACACACACACACACACACACACACACACACACACACACACACACACACACACGCACGCACGCACGCACGCACGCACGCCTCTTCAACGATCCCTCCAAAATATAAATCAAAGACATCGCGTCAGCTTCATGGGGAGGAGTGGCCATGATTGCAATGCCTGTCTGTCCACCACTCCGGGCCAGACCACACACCACCTGGGCGCTTGTAGGCTCTTTGGATGCAAGGCGAGGGGATCATGCATACCTCTCGTCCCCCTCTCTCGTTTGTCAGTGGCTGAACCGCCTGCATACCCACCCCCTGTCGCTTGCAAGGGAAGGGATGGACGGTAGAACGTGTGGTCATGAGTGCGGGAAGAGAATATAGAAATGAGTTTTGTTGGTCTTTGATGTTTAGGATTCAAAGACAAAGCTATGGGATTATTTATAAATGTTGTGATAGACAGACCGACAGGCAGAAAAGTAGACCTATAGACATACAAAAACGGATAGACGAACAGTTGCAGAAGCGCTTACGAAAGATAGAAGAGAAACAAAATACTTGGAAGAGGGCCAAAGAAAAAAAATCGAACCGCAGCTAAAGAAGGAAGAAGAAAGCGTGTAGGAAAGTCTTCAGACAGTAATGGAGACAAAGGAATAACAAATATCAGGAGTTAACAAATGGGGGGAAGAAGATAAGAAGAAAAATATTGGAACAGAGAGTGGAAGATAAGAGAAAAATATTCATGAAAAGAAAAATAAGGCAGGCCAATAATCAGGCACATGGGGAGAGAGAGAGAGAGAGAGAGAGAGAGAGAGAGAGAGAATATGCAACTCTGGACGCATGAGGCATCCAAATAATGCAAACAGCGGGCCACCAACGAAAGTGACGTCACTTCCCCAATGGGTCCTCTGAGATACCTGTAATTAAGCAGCGCCGTGGGAGACGTTCAGGTGGATTGGGATGCAGAGAACGCCCGCTGGAAGGCCGCCGGATAAACATTTTGCGTCTTTTCTTTTATCAGTTTTCTCCGTCCCATTATCTGGCCGTCCTTCGGTTTGGGAGAGTCGCTCGTTTGGCAAATTAATGTTTTCAGTTTACTTTCTCTTTTTTTTTGAGGCCCCCGAGGTTGTAAAGACTATGATTTGAAGGTTGTTTGTACATTTATTGTTACTGCAATCTCTGCCTTGTCTTTGTCCCTCCTTCCTGCCTCCCACCACTACTGCCAGTGCTGGTAACACAAAAATATTATTATTATTATTATTATTATTATTATTATTATTATTATTATTATTATTATTATTATTATTATTATTATTATTATTATTATTATTATTATTATTATTATTATTATTATTATTATTATTATATATTAATGATAATAATATACAATAATATTATTTTTAGTATTTTTAGTATTATTTTCGTTATCATCATTATCATTTCTGTTATCATCTTTAAAATAGCCTAAAAATAATGGTTACGTCATTTTTCTATCTATATTTTGAGACCAACTCAATGCAGAAAAATATATATTCGTAGTGCTGTAAACTTCAAATACTTATTTCAATTGATAAAACAATATATGAGACGAAAATAAACACCGCAGACCTGATAGATAAATCCGAGTTAGAATGAAAATAAAATACGAGACAACGAACAAAAAAAATAATAGAAAAAAGAAAAGACAAAAAATTAAAGATAGGGTCAAGAAAGCGGACGCGCGCACGCACACGCACAAACAAAACACACACACACACACACACACACACACACACACACACACACACACACACACACACACACACACACACACACACACACACAGCGTGACCCCTGACCCCGCTGTGCCTCGAAAGGTCACGACTTGGAGGAGGTCACGGAACAAAGACCCTCCGCAGTGACCCCCAGACAGGTAGCTGCGGGTTACGAGGACATACACGCACGCACGCACGCACGCATGCACACACACACACACACACACACACACACACACACACACACACACACACACACACACACACACACACACACACACACACACACACACACACACACACACACACGAATTCCTTTAATGTTAACTAGCAAAGCATTTCATTCTTGAGAAACCGACAGACATGGACGTATAGACAGACAGACAGACAGACACAGGTATTGTTGTTAACCCCTCCTTAATATCGGGTGCTCAGTGTAAAGGGCATCGGAATTTGATTAGTTTGGCCTCAGGTTAATCGGAGGAATGACAGGTAAATATTATGGGTACGACTCGATAAGTAAAGGTTGGATAATACAGCGTGAGTTAAGAATGAGTACAACACCGCGACATTCAAGAAGACAAGATCAGAAAGTATTGGACTGAATAGGATCAACCCGAATGATTTATGAACCAGTGGGATAGGGCAGGATCTTGTTTATTCGGTTTGGAAATATTATTTGGTTATTGATTCTGAGATATTTTCATTCTGATTTCTTTAAAAGGTTGGATTGAATAGAGAGTAAGGTTTGAAAGAAGAATTTAGCATTCAGGTTAAGAGAATACGATGAGATGTAGATTACTGAAGGCTAAAGTTGTGCAGCATAGATTAGGTTTAGGTTGGGAAAGGAAGTAGAAATTAATATGATAGGGTTGAGGAGGAATGGATTCGATTCGATACACAACAGTTCATGGTAAGGTGGTGGAGGACTGGACCGGATCTGACAAAAAAATAGAACAGAAGAATAGACAAGCAAGGCGGAGAGATCGT
>NC_066536.1:4515515-4535515 GCF_024679095.1 Eriocheir sinensis
CCTCTGCATACATTTGAACTCGTCTAACTGGACCTTTGCTCATAATAGTTGAGTAACACTGCGCTAAGCCGCTCTTTATGTCTGTGTTCTTTTTCGTCTCTTGGCCCTTGAACCTGTGATGGGTAATAACCCATCAACCTGAAACACAAGGAAGGTGTGAAATATGGGTTTATCTTCCTCAGGTTTCACCACGTAACCAGGATGAACAGAGCTGTACGCTGACTACCTTGGACAAAATCAAACCCGGCCACGCGGATTCGTCGTTAAGTGCCTTAACTTAAACCCCACACCACAAATAATGAGGACTTCGGCATTCGGCTTATCTTGGGTACTCTCATGAACTTCTAAGGAAAAAAAAGAAAAATCTTTAACGTCTTTTTTCAACTAGAGAGATCGTTCCCTGAGGCTCAGGCTTCAAAAGACAGGACATTACCATCGATTTTATTTCCATATTTACATTTGCATCTTGGAAGTTTGTCTCTTCTGCATGAGGTGTCTGGACGCCATGTTGACTTACTTTCTCTTGTAGTCTTGCCTCTACCCGCCACCTCTCACCGGGATCTTTACGAGCGAATCGACGTGGTGAACTTACCCGATGAAGTCACCAGTATTTAAGGCAATTCACAAGAAGAAATTAATAATACTTTTAAAATTTATTTACAGTGATATACACCGTGAAATTTACAATGAGAGAGAGAGAGAGAGAGAGAGAGAGAGAGAGAGAGAGAGAGAGAGAGAGAGAGAGAGAGAGAGAGAGAGAGAGAGAGAGAGAGAGAGAGAGAGAGAGAGAGAAATTATTTGGGCAATTTTACTTGTAGACTCGTTTTGTGGCTGCCAGGAGAACAGTCAGGCCGCAGTCAGCACGCTTTTGAAGGCTTTCCTACCTAGCCGTCGAGCCTCGCCCCGCGCTTGTTTATTTACTTCCTGGCTGGAGTGACGTCAGATAATCGCCCTCTCTCACTCGTGAAGAAATTGGCTCAAAGCTTTACACCCTCCTCCATTCATTCCCTCGCCGCGGTAATAGTAATGCTAATGAAGCGTTAAAGGAACCACAGACAGACTCGTAAACCCCCTGACGTTACGATTACGGATTCTTGTTTTCTCTTTAATTTTTCCTGCTCTCTTTCTTGACCTTTCGCTTAGCCTCGGTTTTAAATCAGTCAGAGGATAATGAGGATCCGAAAATAAGTCTCCCGTCTCTCCCGTCCCTCTTCTTCTTCCTCTTCTTCTTCACTCGATCTCAAAGTTTTCCCTTTTTTTGTTATGTTTTTGATGGGATAGTAATTACTTGGCGCGCACTACTCGCCTCCTCTTTCACTTCCACCTCCTCCCCCTTTTCCTTCACCTCCTCCTCCTCTTCCTCCACTACCACATCATTCTCCAACTCCTACTTACTACTCCTGCTCCTCCACTGCCTTCAGAAGAGGTTAGGATACCGTACCGAGGAAGATTTACAGTGTCTTTCAAAATTTCGAGTATGTACGTGTGTGTGTGTGTGTGTGTGTGTGTGTGTGTGTGTGTCGGGGGGGCCGGGGTTGAGTTGATAATTAATCGTGTAAGTGAGCGCAGAGAAAGCCGCCTCGGTGGTGCCCTGTCTACCCGCCTAAGTACAGGTGTTAATGGTCCGCGGAGCTTATCATTACGGGCTGTGTCAGGTGATGGATAACGCGGCCAGTCTGTCTTCCTGCCCTTACTCTCTTGATCTCGGCGCCATCTCACTCCTGCTCCTCTTCGTCATCCTCCTTCTGCTTGTCTCCGTTTCTTCGTCTTTTCCTCCTCCTCTTCCTTTTGGTTTCTCCACTATTATTTTTTTTATTTACCTTGCTTTTGTTTTTGTTTGGGTGTGTGGGGTGGGTAAAGTGTTGGTTTGATTGTGTGTGTTTTTGTTTGTTTGTTTGTTTGTTTGTTTGTGTGTGTGTGTGTGTGTGTGTGTGTGTGTGTGTGTGTGTGTGTGTGTGTGTGTGTGTGTGTGTGTGTGTGTGTGTGTGTGTGTGTGTTTTTGATTGATTTCGTGTTTGTATGTTTAACTTTATCTTCAGCCTCCATCTCTGTCGTGGTTTTATTTTTATTTTTTTTGTAATTTGAGTTTCTTGATATATTCCTTTAACTTTTTTCACAATTTTCCATTTTTTTTATTCGCGGATCCTTTCTTCTTTTGCTTACCCGGACTTTTTATTTTATTTTATTTCCTCCCTATCTCCTCCCTTCGTACTAACCTGCCTTCCCTCCTTCTTCCCCTAACCACCTACACACCTAGCCCAGTCACCCTTCCACCCACTACTACCCCACCAAACTCTCCACTCACCCACCTAAACAGTACCCACCAAACACCCACCTCTCACCACTCATCCAAGCCATCATCCCCCACACAATACAACCCCATCTTCCAGTCCACCTCCTCACCTCCCAACCCACCAGTCAGACCATCCACTAAGTTACCAGACCACCAAACTTCCACCAGTCACCCACCCATCTTCCTCCCCACATTCCAGCAGCCACACTACACGTCCACATCACCCACCCATTATCTTTTGATCACCACCCACTCCACCCGCCACCCACGTCCCCCGCCTCCATACCCCACCTTCCCCCTCCCTGCCCCGCCCCGCCACGCCACGCCACCCTCGTCTCAGCCCCGCCCAGTGAGGTCACGTCGGGGTTGTGGAGAAGACTATACAGGAGAGGTGAGACGTGTTATCAGGTGGGGAGATTACAGGTGTGTGTGTGTGTGTGTGTGTGTGTGTGTGTGTGTGTGTGTGTGTGTGTGTGTGTGTGTGTGTGTGTGTGTGTGTGTGTGTGTGTGTGTGTGTGTGTGTGTGTGTGTGTGTGTGTGTGTGTGTGTGTGTGTGTGTGTGTGTGTGTGTGTGTGTGTGTGTGTGTTGTTTGTGGTGTGTGTGTGTGTGTGTGTGTGTGTGTGTGTGTGTGTGTGTGTGTGTGTGTTGTGTCCGTCCCCAGCTCGTGTCTCCCTCCTCCATTATATCTCCATTATCTCCTCATCTCCCTCGGTGTGTCCTGTACCGATATCAGAGTTCAACAGTCCATCGGGGAGTAAGGGCCAGACGCGAACAAAAAAAAGTAGTTTGGAAATAGGATTTTATTTTATATATAAAGGTTCCCCCTCCACATATTCCCCCTCTTCCCTACCACCCCCCATCTCTCTCTCTCTCTCTCTCTCTCTCTCTCTCTCTCTCTCTCTCTCTCTCTCTCTCTCTCTCTCTCTCTCTCTCTCTCTCTATATCTATATATATATATATCTATATATATATATATATATATATATATATATATATATATATATATATATATATATATAAGTTGCATTGTTGGATGCTGTAGATCTTGTCCGTCATCGTGGAATCAAAATTTTCTGTCAGGAGAGTGAATAATTCTATTTGCTCTCTTCAAGCGTTGGATACGAAACTACGAAGATGGATTGTTTTTTGCTCATTTTTTACTGCCCTTTTAAGGTCCTGTAGTAGCGAGCGTGTTTATATTACCAATGTTGGTGAAAGTGTGTGATGCTCCATAGGATTAATGATGATCCTTCTTTTATAGAACTAGTGCGATGTCTCAAGGAGTTGAGTTTTGAAAATCTTGCAGCGTTCTTCTCAGATAGACCAGACAGCTCCCGGGGTGGTGCGGGGCGGGGCGGGGCAGATCAGGTCGAGGTGGCGCAGACAGCTTGTGATAGGGGCGGGGGAGTGAGGGTGGGACAAGAGGGGGCGAGGGTCGAGGGCAGAGCAGTAGCAGCAGGGTGCCCTTGGACACTAGTCAGAACTATTAAGGATATCCAAGCGGAACGAATTAAGGATTTATGGTATCGGCGGTGAGTCCGACGTTATCGTGTGAGGGACTCCCGGGCGGAGGCACCAGATTAGCATCACTTGGAGGTATCATTGCCGGCCGAGTCCGTGTGTTCTATAATCTGGCCTGGCCCACGCTCGCGCAGTCCTGTAGTCCAGTCAAGGCCATTTTGAACTTGGCGGAGATAAATATAACAGATGAAGGAGCCGTTGATTCTTCATTGTGAAGAGAGAAATAGAGAAAGCAATTATATTTGCATAATTCACCGATCCCCCACCGGTAAAGGAGATAGCGACAAATTACTGTATGAGAAATACTCCTCATTAACAGCAGCAGGACAACACCTGTCGAGTGAGGGAATATAATTGTTAGCGGCTGCGGTGGACACTTGTCTGCCAGGCACTCCCTCCTCCTGCTTGAGGTGAGCGGCATTGTTGCTAGTGATACATTTGGGAGAACACAACTGGCAGAGCTGTAATTAGGCTGTGTAATGAAAGACAAGTGTGGACCAATAATAATTATAGTAAATATGCATTTAGAACCCATAAGGAACGTAAAATTAATTGTGTATTCGTTCCTTATCATAAGAATCCAAACTAACGGCCATGTTGAAAGAGGAGAAACTGGCAAAATTAACTGAAGGAAAAGGTCTCTCGAATGTATTGTGAAATAGTAAAGAGGGGAAGAATCTCCCTCCTAAAACTGAGTTGAGGGAGGTCCTCTGTATTCTTCCCACCCTAAAACATGAGTGAATGAACTACTCATCTTGCAGTTTTTACGTTATAGACCTACATCTCGCCTAAAAATTACCTACTTCTCAAGATATTTTCGCTTCCTTTCGATAAAATCTGTCTACACCTTCTTCATTATTCTTCTAATGAAATAATAATAATAAAAAAGACGAAGTGAATTAACGAGACGAGTAAAGCAAATGGAAAAGAAGGTTCTCAATGCAAACTAACGAACCTCCAATACCCGTAATGCTGCTGCCCGAGCGGCCGGTGATCGCCCGAGCCGCCATTCTTGTCTTCAGCACCGAGAGGAAACAAAATTTAATGTAATTAGCATCCAACATGGACTCCGTAATGATAGTCCGTGTGAGGTGATGACCATCTGCCCCGCCCTTAATTATTCATTCGTTAGGATGCAAAAGTACTTATCAGTAATTATACAAGCATGATGGGATCGTTAGTTCAAGAGTTCCCTCCACCGGGCTAATTTCCTCGTTAACAAACCAGTGGATCAGATCTGTGTTGAGGCACCGCCGATTAGACCTTTTGAATAGCAAACAAGAGAGCAAACAAACACTGTGGTAAAAGAAACATGATCACGCTTTGTTCTTTTTCCAGGAATACTTCATTAATTCAAACGTTTTCTCTTACAGCCGGTTGCATTGTTAAGGTACCGGGTGGGGGGGAGACAAGAAGAATAGCTGGTAATTTCGTGTGCTAATTTATTTTGCTTTTTTATGTTCTTTTCTTTGTTAAGGAGTTGGTGACTATTTTCATTCACTTTTATTTACGTCATATCGTTGGAGGGTTTTTTTCTTATCTTTCTCCTTCTCCCGCTGTTCATCTACTTTCTTCACTTTCTCGACCCACCAGCCCTCTTCACGTCTACAACAAGCACAAAAATGTCTTTCTTCCTATTCTTTTATCTCATTTCTTCCTTATCCCTATCCTCTTTCTCTACTTCATACCCACGACTATACTTTCTTCACGTCTTCATTGGCATAGAAGAAAACACACATCATCATTCCTTTCCCTCCCTTCTTCTGTTCTGCTTCCTTATCATCTTCCGTGATTTTTTTTTTTTTTTTTTTTGCTGGTTCCTTTAGTGTAAAAATGATTCTATACCAACCACTCGCAAGCACCTTTTTCTTTTCTTCCCCTTCCTTTCCTCTTTTTTCTTATCATTGTCTTCCTCCACTTCTCCAACCACTACCAAACCACTATACCAACCACTCCCAAGCACCTTTTTTTCTTTTCTTCCCTTTCCCTTCCTCCCTCTCTTGTTATCATTGTCTTTCTCCACTTTTTTAACCACCATCAAACCAATCATCGCTAAAGTCTTAACCATGCCATGAAAGTAGAAAAAATACACTCATCATTCTGTCCTCCCTTTTCTCGCTTCCCTCAAACTTTTCATACTTTTCCTTAATATTTACTCACCGAACACTCAGCTTAGCGACAGAAAACTCATCCCATATAATTTTCCTTTTCATTTCCCTTTTCTTCTTGCTCGTCTTCGTCATCCTTCACCTCCGAAATCCACCTCCTACCAAACCGTCTTCACGTCTTGGGCATACTTGAAAATACTCATTCCTTATTGTCTTCATGTCCCTTTCATTTTATTTTGCTCCCTTCTCCGCATCCTGAACCTCCCTTTCCATCCCCCTCTTTCCGAACCTTCCTCACGCCTTTGTCATATACTAGAGAGCACTCATCTCTCGTTATCTTCCTCTTCTTTTTCGTTTTTTCCTACTTCTCATCTTCATCCCCCACATCCCTTCCATCTCTCTTCATATAAACCTTCTTCACGTCTTTGGTATATACTAGAGAACACTCATCCCTCATTATCTTCCTTTCCTTACCCCTTATCTCCCTGCTCCTCATCCTAACCCTTCCCTTCCCTTCCAATCAACCTTCTTTTGCATACACTAGAGAACACGCATACTTTCGTTATCTTCTTTTCCTTATCCCTTTTCTCCCTGCTCCTCATCCTCACCCTCCCCTTCCCCCCCCCAATCAACATTCTTCACGTCTTCCAGCACGCAAGGAAACACTTCAACAGACAGCGATCTCACCCCGAGGCGACGATACACACACGGGACTCGAACTCTTCCCCGATAAACTCTCCTTCCCTACGACCTCCTTCATCCTGCGCGCGTGTCAATTATTAAAAGGCCACAACAATTAAAACACTAATGCCTCGCCTTCGCCGCAAAGGGAACTGGGCCACGCTCATTACGACTGGTGATTTACTTGAGCTTAATCGGGTCGTATGCAAGTGTGAGTGGTCGTTCAGCCGCGTGGGACCGGCAATCGTGGGGCAAGGTGTGTTGATCCGCCTGATTCTGTTCTTCCTTTTTTCCTTCGTGGGATAGTTTACGGCAGGATGCGTAAGTTAGGTCGGGGTGAGGGTGGGATAGGCTTTCTTGGATTGTTTATGTGCTTGTGGTTGCGTGCGAGAGGAGGGGAGATGCGGAGGTGTGTGTGTGTGTGTGTGTGTGTGTGTGTGTGTGTGTGTGTGTGTGCGCGTGTGCGTGCGTACGTGTGCGTGTGTGTGTGTAGTTCGTATACGATTTAACAGTAGATACGAGCAACCGCGATGCTTGTATTTATTTGTATGTCGAATTGTTTCAGCCACTGATGCAAAGTCTGAAGGTCCAAAATTGCTGAGAAATAAAAATGAAGCAAAATCAGTGACCACTACGACCATCACCACCACCCCCACAACCACCAACACCACCAACAACAACAACAACAACAGCAACAACAACAACATGGTGATAGAGGAGAGAGAGAGAGAGAGAGAGAGAGAGAGAGAGAGAGAGAGAGAGAGAGAGAGAGAGAGAATGTGTGTAGGGGGTGTGGTCGTCCTGTTGCCGTGAGCTTCCCTTGGACACGGTGGGAGAAAGTGAGGAGGAGGAGGAGGAGGAGGAGAAGGAGGAGGAAGAGGAAAAGGAAAAGGAAAAGGAAAAGGAAAAGGAGGAGGAGAAGGAGCAGAGGAAGAAGAAGAAACGAAGAAAAAGAAGAATAGAAGAAAAATAAAAAATAGAGATAAAGATAAAGATCATGTAAGATCAAGAAGAAAAGGGAGGAGGAGGAGGAAGAGGAAGAGGAAGAGGAAGAGGAGGAGGAGGAGGAGGAGGAGGAAGAAGAAGTACGAGCTGAAGACGAGGTTGGAGAGAAAGGTTGAGGACGACGATGAGTTGGAGAAACAAGTAATAATAAAGAAAAAAAATCAAAGACGTAGAAGTAGAAGCAATAGGCAAAGAAATAAAGAAAAAAGAAGAGAGGAAGAGGAAGAAAAAAAAAGGAAGAACTAATAGAAGAAAGAAGGAAGTACAAGAGGAGCAAGGAAGACAAGAAAAAGACGATTGTAAAAGAAAAGAAGAGAAAAAAAATAATGAGGTAGAAACAGAAGTAGAAGCAATTGAGCAGAAAGCAGTTGAGTAGAAAAGTTATAGAAGAGAGAAAAACGATAAAGAACGGTAATAATAGGAAACGGGAAGAAGAAACAGTAGACGAAAGGAACAGAGGAAAGAACTATTATACTAAACGTCGCGGTAAACAGTTAATCAATGTTACAATGTTTTCTGTTTTCTATTATTATGTCATCTTTTTGTATTTTTCTTTTATCTTATTTTCCTTCAGCGTTCAATCCTTATCTAACAATCATCTGGTCACCCCTCTCGCTGACCTCACCCTCACCGCCCCCACAGAACCAAAAGAAGGAAAAGAAAAAAAAGGGCAAACTATATCACTTCCCCGCCAGCCCAAAAAAAAAAAGTGATACCAGGGCGGAGGTAAAAGCGAAAACCTGTAAACAAAAATAAGACACACACACACACACACACACACACACACACACACACACACACACACACACACACACACACACACACACATAAACAGATATCACAGAGAGAGAGAGAGAGAGAGAGAGAGAGAGAGAGAGAGAGAGAGAGAGAGAGAGAGAGAGAGAGAGAGAGAGAGAGAGAGAGAGAGATGATGATGATGATGATGATGCGGTTAAGAGAGAAAGAAAAAAAATCAGATTTCCAAAAATATAAATGATGAAGTCTCCGCATCATTTCCCAGGGTTCGCCTCGGATGAAGATAGTGAACAGCGCGCCATCTACACTTAGGGCACAGAGGGTGGTGGTTAATGGTGGGGCTGTGGGTGTGGCGGTGGTGACGGTGGTGGTGGCGGTGGTGGTGGTGTGGGAATGAAGGGAAGATGAGAGCGCCAAGGAAAAGAGATCGTGTTAGTTGCCGAGGAATGAGAGCAGGGAGAAGAAGGGAGGTGATAGGACAAGGGGAAGAGTCATGATTGGGGAGGAATATAGCAAAAGAAAAGAAGCAAAGGGTTGGAGACATGGAGGGAAAAGGAAAAGGCGGCTGTGAGGAAGGGTAATAGTTGTAAGGAATGTGACAATAGCAAGGATGAATAGCCAGATATAATAAAAGGGGAGGAGTAGAAAGGAAGGAAAAGGTGAACTATAAGGAGGGATATTAGAAGGAATGGAAGAAGGGGAGCAAGGATGAATAAATAGGTATAATAAAAGGAGGAACGAGGGGTTGGAGGGATAGATGGGAAGGAAAAGGGGAAGAGTGAGGATGGTAAGGTTGGATTAATGGGAAAAATAGCAAGAGTGAGTAAATAGATAGACTAAAAGGAGGAGCGAATAGAACTGGAGAAAGAGAGGGGAAGTAAAAGGGGAAGTGTAAGGAATGGTAATGATTGGAAAGATAGGGAGAATAAGAGCAGAGATGAGTAAATAGATGGGAGGTGAGAAGTGAGTCGGGAAGGGAAGGATGATGGTTGAAGGGGAGTGCGACAAAGGGAGCAGAGGCGGGGAACGTTAAGGTATGTGACGGGGGGTAAAAGATGGGAAGAGCATGGGTGAGGATAGAGAGGAGAGGTGACCAAGGAAAAGGATGAGTAGAGGGGAGGAAGGGTAAGAATGCAGAGGGGAGGAGGAAAAGGAAAGGGGAGGGAAGGGGATGGTTTGGGATAAGAGCAGCGAAAGTTTGTGGGAATATACTTGAGGGATGGTAAATATTTGGGGAGGAATAGGAGTGGAAGAAGTACGAGGTTCAGGGATACATAGGAAAGATGAGAAGGCAAGGACAGGGTAGTGTGCTGGCTAGGTAAGAAATAGTGAAAGGAAAAGAGCACAAAATAGATAGAGAGAACGGAGATTGAGGTTTTGGTATCAGTAAATGCAGTCTCGTGTTGTGGGGAGAAGAAGAGAAGATTGAAAAAGAGAGGCGAAGGGATGAGACGAGATGAGAGAGAAATGACAGGGAAGTGATTGATAGGGAGGGAATAGTGAGAGGAAAAGAGCACAACGGAGATAGGGAGAACGGAGATAGAGGTTTCGGTATCAGTAAGTACAGTTAGTCATGTTGCGGGGAGAAGAAAGGGAGATGGGGAGAGAGGGAGATGAGACGAGGCTAGGAGGACTATAGTATATGGAAAAAAGGGTTGAAAGGTTTATTGGACCTAATGATTTTTTTTTTACAGCTAAAGAAACAGCTCAAGGGCAACAAAGAAATGGTGTGAAAAAAAATTAAAGCCCGCTAATCGCTGTTCCCACAAAGACAAAAGTAATGAGCGACCAAAAGAGAAGTAGTGTTGTTATCTGAAAGAGGGGGGAATGCCTTTTTGCGCCATATAATAAGACACTTGGATTGTTTGTTTTGTCTTTTGTGAAACTGTTATTACATAGTCGTTTGTATTTGAAGAATCGTAGCTCATTAGTGTCAGCGCGTCAGCACCACTTTCTCGGCATAGCGAACGTCTCATAAACAGCATATTATATTTTTTTCCTTTCTCGACCAAAATTCTTATTGTCGATTGTGTTTGACTTGTAGCCCATCAGTGTCAGAGTATCAAAACCACTCAATCTCTTCTCTTCGAACAAAAATTTAAGACGCTGCGTTTTTTTTCTTGCATTTCTCTTACATTTTTCTGTGTCATTATATTGTCGCGTATGTTTGCCTCGTCGTAGAGAAGTGAAGTTAGAATGTCAGAACTACCATGTCAGCTTTTCGAACATAATACGCAGATTTTGTTTTTAGCTCGTTTCCTTTTTCTTGCGAAGCGTCTGACATTGTCGCTTTCATTTAACTTGCCTTTGTTTTTTTTAGTTTCCTTTCTCTTGCGTCACGTCTTATAAGGTTGCTCTCGTTTGACATGTCGTAACTCATAGCAGTCAGAGTGTCAGAACTATTTTGTCGGCTTTTTATGTTGGAGTCGTTAATCAGATCACAGGCGGCGCGAGTCAGTAGTTAAACGCACTTGGGTAAGGGGTAAGCAGTTCTGCCTTAGGTCTTCCTCAGTTAAATTAGGAATAGTAATTTGCATGTGTATTTTTTTAGGAGTTCATTAAGGCGCTTATTAAACTGATCTGTCGCCTTAAAAAAATGTTTGCCGTATATTACTGTCATCAACAAACGATCGCCCTCTACTCTATCTTCAACTAATTACTGTATCATGATTAGTTTTTTTTTTTTTTTGTGTGTGTGTGTGTGCGCGCGCCTGTACATGCCCACGCGCGCCTGTAAGCATGTTGCACGCACACTTTGAGGGTTGACCGCTGCTAACATGGCCTCTCAGGTGACCTTTTCAGCGGGCCACACCCAAGACAATTAGCAGCTGCCCTCACCTGCCTCCTCTTTCTCCTCCTCTTCCTCCTCCTTCATCTCCGTCCCTTCCTCCTCTCTCCCCCTCCCTCTCCTCCTTCATATCTTTCTTCATCTCTTACATCTCGATTTCTTCCTACTCCTCTATCTCCTATCCTCTAGCTCCCCTGCCTCCTCCCTTTTCCCTTCCTCTTCCATCTCCTTCCTCTCATCCTCCTCCTCTTTACCTTCCTTCATCCTTTCCATCTCTCCTCACCCTATTCCATGTCGTCCTCCTCCATATTAGCCTCATCCTCATTCTATCCCATGTCTTGTTCCTTTTCCTCTTCCATGTCTTACCCCTCCTTCTCCTCCTCTTCTTCCTTCTCTTCTTCCTTCTCTTCTTCCTTCTCTTCCTCCTCCTCCTCCTCCTCCTCCTCCTCGTGTCCGATCCTTACTCGTTCCGCCTCACCTTACTAATTAACCTCCAGGACGCGGTACACCTGCGTGGATAATTGACCCATTACCTGCCCCCCGCCTTATTAATTAACTCATTCATTCCCCGCGGGCCCAGGAATCGAATGCCTCTAATTACACCTGTGCCCGCCGGCGATCCGTAAGACAACACCTGTGCAAATCACGACACGATCACCTGTGGCTAATTGCACACACACGCACATTCATACACACGCACACACACGGACACGCACATGGAGACACACACACACACACATAATTAAAAGTTGTGACACGTGCCTGCTTCTGCTAAATATGGAATAGTTACTTAATTGTACCCCTTTTTGAGGATAATTAAGAGAGAGAGAGAAAGAGAGAGAGAGAGAGAGAGAGAGAGAGAGAGAGAGAGAGAGAGAGAGAGAGAGAGAGAGAGAGAGAGAGAGAGAGAGAGAGAGAGAGAGCACATTACCTCTATGATAACATCCTCTCCTCACCTTAACACCTGCTCATTTCCGTTTCTATCTCTCCCTTTTTTTTCTCTCTTTTAAAATCACTAATCTACTGTATCACTAAGTACCTCGTTACTAACCCTATTTCGCTCTCTTTCTTAAAACTCATTATTTCTGGGGCGGAAGAGTTGATAACGAGGAGGAGGAGGAGGAGGGGGGGTTAAGAAGAGGTGGAGGAGGTGGAGGAGGAGGAGGAGGAAGAGAAACAACTCAGTATTCAAGAGGTGGATGTGAGCTAAGTGAACTGTCTGATGAACTTGTTGGTAGTGATGAAGAGTAACCACAGGGAGGGACGGGGGGCGAACGGGGGACGGAGAAGAAAGGGGGACGGTGGAGAAGGAGAAAACGCGGAAACAAATGAAGGGAGGGACGGAGTGAGAGAAGTGGAGGAAGAGAAACGTGAGAGATATACGAGGAAGCAATTTTGAATGTATGAGTGTACGAAGACGAGAGAAAGGGTGCAGTAATAACTAAGAAATATGGAAAAGAAGGTGAACGTAAAGCGAAGGATTAGGTTTGGAGACGAAAAGAGGGAGATAAACAGAGAATAAACGAGGAATATAAGGGAAGGAAGAAAGAGGGCAAAGAACAGATGAGATAATTGGATTTTCACGTGAGAGAGAATCAGGAGGTTAAAGAAGAAAGGAACGAGAGTGAGAGAAAAGAAAAAACGAAAAAAATAAAATATAACAGGTGGCGGAAGGAAGAAAGGAAGATCAGGCAGGGGGGAGAGAGGGAGAGTAAGAGAAAGAAAAAGGCGGGCAGGAGGGAAGGTAGACGTAATAGGTATCTTCCTGATGGACAAACTCTGCTGTGCATGGAAAGAACTCCACTCAAGGAAGAGAAGATGTAATTAAGCGGGGCGGGGCGGGGCGGGGCGAGGCGAGGCAAAGTGGGGTGGGGTGGGGTAAGAGAGATACTTGGGATGGGGGGGGGGTTGAGGGGGTAAGGCAGGTGTGGAAAAGGAAGGAGAGGTTAGGGGGGAGGAATGCATGTGAAGATGAATGAGGGAGTGAGGAAAGGGAGGGAGAGGGAAGGTTACGGTGGAGGAAGTGTTAATGGTGATCGTTAAGCTTCCCACCTTGTTAGTTTGTCCTATAAGGGAGGGGAGAGGGAGAGAAGAGGAGAGGAGAGAAGAAGAGAGGAAAGGAAAGGAAGGGAAGGGTAGAAAAGGAAATTAAAGAAAGGAAAGGAGAGGAAAGGAAAGGAAGGGGAAAGGTAGGGAAGGAAAGGGACGGGAAGAGGAGGGAAGAGCAAGGAAGGGAGGAAAGAGAATAAGGGAGAAGAATAAAGGAAAGGAGAGGAAAGGTGAGATGAGGAGAGGAGAGGAGAGGAAAGGAAGGGAGACGAGAGGAGAGGAGAGGAGAGGAAAGGAGAGAAAAGGAGAGAGGAAAGGAGAGGAAGGGAGACGAGAGGAGAGGAGAGAAAAGGAGAGAGGAGAGGAAGGGATGAAGGACTCGTGAACACATGCTTCTTGTTTTTGTTGTTGCTATTTATTGTTTGTTGTTGTTGAATGAGGTAATGGTGGAGGTGGTGATCCTAGTGGTGGTGGTTCCGTCCGTCCCTGGTGGCATATTGTGATTCAAATACGGCCTTTGATATGTAAATTTAGAAGGACAGTCAAATATAACGGTTTGTTTTTTTATTATCATCCTCTGCTTTTCTTTTTCAACGCCACACACTGCAAATTCTATAAAAAAAAAGGCAAAAAAATGTTAAAAAAAAGAAAAGGGAAAGGAAAAATAGAAAGCAAGGAAAAGAAAATGAAGTGAGAAGGAAATGAAGAAGAGAAAACTGTTAAAACGAGAAACGAAGTAAAAGGAAAAAAGAAAGCAAGGAAAAGAAAATGAAGTGAGAAGGAAATGAAGAAGAGAAAACTGTTAAAACGAGAAACGAAGTAAAAGGAAAAAAGAAAGCAAGGAAAAGAAAATTAAGTGAGAAGGAAATGAATAAGAGAAAATTGTTAAAACGAGAAACGAAGTAAAAGGAAAAAAGAAAGCAAGGAAAAGAAAATTAAGTGAGAAGGAAATGAAGAGGAGAAAACTGTTAACACGAGAAACGAAGTAAAAGGAAAAAAAAGAAGCAAAAAAAAAAAAAATTAAAATAAAAAAAAATGAATAAGAAAATTGTAAGTAAAAGGAAAAAATAAGTAAAGAAAACAAGGTAAAGAGAATCCAGAAAATAATAGAAAAACGTGAGAGAAAAGAATAAATAAAAAAGAAAATTAAAAAAGTGCAAAAATAAAATCTAAAATAAAGTCCGAAGAGAATAGATAAAAGAAAATGTAAAAAAGTCCAAAAAAAAAGTGAGAGAAGAGAACAAATAAAAAGAAAATGTAAATAAGTGCAAAAAATCAATAAAATAAAAAGAGAAGAGAACAAATAAAAAGAAAATGTAAATAAGTGCAAAAAAAAATCAATAAAATAAAAAGAGAAGAGAACAAATAAAAAGAAAATGTAAATAAGTGCAAAAAAAATCAATAAAATAAAAAGAGAAGAGAACAAATAAAAAGAATGTAAAAAAAGAGCAAAAAAATCAATAAAATAAAGTCAGAGAAGAGAACAAATAAAAAGAAAATATAAATAAGTGCAAAAAAATCAATAAAATAAAATAAGAGGAAAATAAATAAAAAAAAATAAAAAAAGTGCAAATAAATACAACAAAGTGAGAGAAGAAAACAAATAAAAAGAAAACGAGGACGTGGTAAGACACAGCCACTTAAGACACACCTCCGCCCACTGCTATTTACTCAGATGAAAGCCGGGAAGCGAGAGACAAGGGAGACAGACACAAAGACCGACACTGAAAAAAGTCATTGCGAGAAGAAGGGGAGGAGGGAGCGGTGAGAAAAAAAGGGCAGGAAAAGGCGACCGCTAATGGGCGTGCATGAAGATAAAGTTAAGCGGCGATGATAAAGGACGGCAATCAGTGGAGTAACATTGTACTTAATTAAGGTGTGCATACATGAATGTGGCGATGAACACGTGGGGCGCACCTGTATCACCTGTCTTTCTCTGTCTTTTTTTTCTTTGTCTCCTTCTTTTTCTGTCTCTCATTTCTCTTTCGTTTCCCTCTCTTTGGTTTATCTGTTTCGTTTCCCTCTTTTTCGTTTTTCTCTTTCGTTTCTCTCTCTCGTTTCTCTTTCTCGTTTCTCTTTCTCGTTTCTCTCTCTCGTTTCTCTTTCTCGTTTCTCTCTCTCGTTTCTCCCTCTCGTTTCTCCCTCTCGTTTCTCTTTCTCGTTTCTCTCTCTCTCGTTTTTCTCTCTCGTTTCTCTTTCTCGTTTCCCTCACTCGTTTCTCTTTCTCGTTTCCCTCTCTCGTTTCTCTTTCTCGTTTCTCTTTCTCGTTTCTGTTTCTCGTTTCTCTTTCTCGTTTCTCTCTCTCGTTTCTCTTTCTCGTTTCTCTTTCTCGTTTCTCTTTCTCGTTTCTCTCTCTCGTTTCCCTCTCTCGTTTCTCTCTCTCGTTTCTCTCTCTCGTTTCTCTCTCTCGTTTCCCTCTCTCGTTTCTCTTTCTCGTTTCTCTCTCTCGTTTCTCTTTCTCGTTTCTCTTTCTCGTTTCCCTCTCTCGTTTTTCTCTCGTCACTACAGCTATCACCTTTTTTTTCTGTTATCGATACTGTACGTTGCTGTTTTTGTCTCACACTACACCATAATGCTCTCCGTCATTTTTTTTTATATACTGATTAATGTTGTTGTTGTTGTTGTTGTTGTTGTTGTGGTGGTGGTGGTTGATGTGGCATGGTGGTGGTAACAGTGATAGCAATGATACTAATGTTAATGGTGATAGTGATCTTTCTAACAATCATAATAGCTGTTTGTGCTGATGGCAACGGTGGATTTGGTGGTAGGGCTGATAGCGATTTCAGTAATACGTACAATTGATATATATTTTTTTTCATCTTATACGTAGCCTTTCTTTTAGACTTATTTGCGCTTTTTTTTGTCGTGGTATCCAACGGAAGGCAAAATCAGGCAGCTGAATGAGAACAAAGAAAATTTTAGGCCTCATTTCATGTCTGCTGGAAAAGCAAAAGTTTGAGGAAGTGTGCCAAGTTAGAATAGACCCAAGGACATAATTAAGTACTTGAGAGAGAGAGAGAGAGAGAGAGAGAGAGAGAGAGAGAGAGAGAGAGAGAGAGAGAGAGAGAGAGAGAGAGAGAGAGAGAGAGAGAGAGAGAGAGAGGCACAGACACACAGACAGAGAGACAGACAGGCAGGCAGGCACAGGCACAGACACATAGATAGACAGACCGAACCATTCATACAGACCCAGGCAAACGGAGTAGCGAGCAGTGGAGTGAGACGGAAAGAAGCAGGTAAAGAGATGCACAGATCGAGAGATTTTGAGACTTAGCACATAGAAAGAAAAACATTTATCCCTCCTTCCCTCCCTATGGCTCCTCCCGCTCTAGATTAATGTTGATAGGTAAGCCAAAGTTGGTTGCCGCGAATACCAGTTATCCTTACCGGCAAGTACCAGAGCCGCCGGTGAGCTCCGTCGAGAGAAGACAGTTGAACTATATGACCAGTTTGAGAGTTGTTGTCCTCCGTCATCCTAGTGATTTCTTGTATTTAAGCTTCATAATCCCCTCGTTGTGAGTCCTCATAAAGTATCTTCATGTTGTTAGCGGTTGATAGATAGATTTGCAATGGACTTGTATGTTTATTCTTTGTTCTTCTTAAGTTGTTCTTCAATTTAAACTTTTCAATGAATCACAGCTTTTACTTAAGTTGTTGTTTTTTTACAACAAAGGAGACAGCTCAAGGGCACAAAAAAAGGAAACAACAATAAAAAAAGCCCGCTGCTCGCCGCTCCCAAAAAGAATCCAAAGAGGGACGTATCTTTGCTGGAAGAACGAGCGATAGGTTTGTGATTGATATTTTTTTCTATTTTTACGTTTCCAAATCAGCTGACCCACTTTGACTATTCCTGAATTTTCTCGGTACAGAAAATAGTAAAGAGCAGAAATTAGTAGCGGCAGACTGTTACGGTGTTTTCAACTTTCTATTTTTTTTCTTTCTCTTCTTCTTGTGGTAACCTGAGCAGTGTTGCTTCTAATTAACAAACCTGCTTTACTTTCTACCGCTTCAACTTCTTAATATTCTGAAACCCTACCAAAGAAAAATTTCACTATGATCATGTAAAATTTTGAGTTGGCTTTTTCCGACACACTTTAGCTCGAAAAAAAATGTTAAAAGTAAAATTTTGCTTTGTAAATTTTTGTTATTATTTTGCAGTCCTCCTCCTCCTCCTCCTCCTCCTCCTCTTCCTCCCCCTCCTCCTCCCCCTCCTCCTCCTCCTCCTCCTCCTCCTTCTCCTCTTTCTCCTCCTCCTCCTCCTCCTCCTCCTCCTCGTTCTTGTCCTCGTCCTCCTCTTCCTCCGCCTCCTCCTCTTCCCCTTAGTCGCCACAGATGCCATCTTGCGCTTTGGTTTGCTTTACACAATTTTTACTTTGTCTTGTTCAGTATGAAAGGAAAAAGTGCCGAGTAATTCATCTGGCTATTGACTATTTTCAGGTTAGGTGTAGGTTATAGAAAATAGTCCTCTCGGTAAAGCGATGTATGCCATTAAAACAAATTAAAAACTGACTCGCTCAGAACGACACATTGACGTTTTATCTTACCTTATCTATCACTTGTGGGGCAATAGAAGGCGACATGAAGTATTGAGTATTTAGATAAGACAAGAAGTCATTATAACAGAAAAAGAAAAACAGCTAATCACTTTAAGATATTCACCGAAGGATGTTTATGTCTGAATTTGATAACTATGTGAATCCGTTTTCTTTTTGGTATTTTGATAACTGTCATTTTGGTCACGGACAGACAGGGAGACAGACTGATAACGACTAAAACAATCACCCTCCTCGCTGCGTGGAGACAGGCAATACAAAATATGAAGGTAAAAAATGGATAGAGGATTTTTTTTATTTTTTTTTTTTATTAGCATCGAGTCTTCGGCGTCGGCGGGCGTGGTCGGGCTCCGCATCGTCACCCTTGTTTTGTAGTCAGCCCTGCATGAGCCTCCCGGTGCTTGTTTACGAGGCGATGCATTACCGGCGACGACAGACCGACGGCGGAGGTGTGGCAGTGCATGAGGAGGAGGAGGCGAGGCGCGTAGATATGTAGAGGAAACTTTTAAATGCTTTATTGTTATATTAATGATTGTGAAAGGGAGGAAATGACTTAAAGAGCTTTGGGATGTGCAAAGGGTAAAGTAGAAAAAGAGAGGGGACATGTATTGAGCTGTTTAGGGGAGGAAAAGACTAAGAGGACATATATTAAGATGTGTAAAGGGTAGAGGAAGAAAAGGGACAGTATGGGGCTAAGAAAGGTGGAAAAAAAGATGTGAAACGGGGGCGCTAAGATGACAGCAGGCGAGGTAAGAGAGGCAAGGGTGGAGCAAGAAGGGTAGAAGAGGCAGAGAGAGAATGTCGGGGCAGCGGAAAGCCTTGATGAATAAAAGGAAGTCAGAGATAAATGCAGCAAAGGGCCTCCAGAAGGGAATCTCAATGTCACCGCTGCTGTATGGAGGTGAGGCAGGTGTGGCGCGCGCAGTAAAAGTCAAGGTTGAGAGCAGTGGAAGGGAGCATGCTAAGGAACATCTGTGGAGTACGTAGGGTGGGCGGACGAGGTCAGAGGTGGATGAGACGGTATAAGAGAGATGAAGGAGACAGGTACCATATTACAGGCGGACAGATATAGGTGTGTTGAAGGCGTATGACCTTATTGAGAGCATGGGGAAGGTGCAAGACTTGAAAAGCATTTATATTGGCGTTGGATTAAGATGGAGGGTCAGCGGCGGATTACAGGGAGCACAAATAAGTGGAGCATGTGATGGGAGGGTAGAGGAATATTTGTGGAAGAGTTGTGACCTTACTGAGAGCATGGGGAAGGTAAAAGACTTGAAAAGCATCTATATTGGCGTTGGATTAAGATGGAGGGTTAGAGGGAGATGACAAGGAGCATAAAGATGTCGAGTATATTATGGGAGTGTAAAAGAATGCTTGCTGAAGGGATGTGACCTTGTTGAGAAAATGAAGAAGCTGAAAGACTTGAAGAACATCTATACTGGCATTAGAGTGAGATAAGGGGTCAGAGGGGGATGAAAGAGAGCATAAAGAAGTCGAGTGTATTATGGAAGTGTACAGGAATGCTTGCTGAAGAGATCTGGACGTATTGAGGGAATGAAGACGAAAGACTGGAAAGGAATCTGTCTGTAAAGCTAACGAGAAAATCAAATGGAGGAGACTTGATGATGGTTGGATATGAAGACGGGGCGCGAAGCAACGTATCAGGTGTGGTGAGGGCGCATGACCGTATTGAGAGCATGGGGAGGGTGAAAGACTTGAAAAGCATCTATTTTGGCGTTGGATTGAGATGGAGGGTCAGAGCCGGATGAAATGGAGCATAAAGGAGTCATGTATGCAATAAAAAGAGATGTGCTTGCTGTAGGATTGCTGCCTTACTGAGAGAATGAAAAAGACAAATGATATGAAAAGCATCTATGTTGACGCTGGATTGAGATGGAGGGTCAGAGGCGGATAAAAGGAACCAAAAAGTCGCGCATGTAATAAAAAAGTTAGAGGAATGCTTGCTGAGAGGGATGTGACTTTATTGAGAGATGAAGAGTACGAAAGACTATAGGGTAAAATCTGTGTCGGTGAAGTTATCAGGGAAATCAAGAGGAAGAGACGAGATAATGGCTGGATACGAAGACAGGGCGTGAAGCAACATACCAGCGACTGTTTGAAGTGCAGAGGAACCGTATGACCTAACTGAGAAGAGTGATGCGACAGTATACGTGAAAGGTATATACGCTAGTGAGGTTGGCGGCAATAGTAGCAGATTAGTGGAAGTGGTGGTGGTGATCGGGTG
>NC_066536.1:4540515-4605515 GCF_024679095.1 Eriocheir sinensis
CTTTAAACACACAAAAGGTGAAGGAATGAGGGCGTATATATTTTTTTACCTGTGCCCACATGCCCAAAAGAGGTGCGGGGGCCTAATTAACCTCCCATCGGCCACGCAGGTATATCTTTAGTAAGGAGGGAAGGGGACGGGGCACACACCTGATGACTTTATTGCTACCCAGAAAGAAGGAGGTTCTGTTTGTGTTTCATTGTGTTGTCGGCGTAATAAAAGTAAAGGTAGTGGTAGTCGTGGTGATGGTTTTATTAGAAGTAGTAGTAGTAGTAGTAGTAGTAGTAGTAGTAGTAGTAGTAGTAGTGGCGGTGGTGGTAGTGGTAATAGTAGTAGTAATAGTAGTAGTAGTAATAATATATGTGGTGGTAGTAGTAGTAGTAGTAGTAGTAGTAGTAGTAGTAGTAGTGGCGGTGGTGGTAGTGGTAATAGTAGTAGTAATAGTAGTAGTAGTAGTAGTAGTAGTAGTAATAATATATGTGGTGGTAGTAGTAGTAGTAGTAGTAGTAGTAGTAGTAGTAGTAGCAGTAACAAATATCGTACAGTAGAAGTAGTCGCTGCTATTTTCTACTACTCTTCATGTGATTGTAAAAGTATGTACCCATAGAATATTTTATAGCCATTTTCATATCCCCTCCCCCCCCCCCCCCACAAACACACACGCACCCATGCACTCACACAATACAAAAAAATATTGGAATTGTTTAGAAGTACAATATTGTCGTTACTGATTTTTGCAATGGAAAATGAATAAATCACGTAAGCGAAAAAGAACCCGGGAGGGCTGATGCAGGATAGTTTGTCATCCAAAAGCACATCAAATTGATTGCCATAGAAACTTATGTTGTTGACAAACATAATAGTGACTTTTTACGGCATGGACGAAGAGATAGTGAAGTTGATTATTGGTCTCGTTCGCCCAGGGCTGGAATTTGTGGTAGTCCTGTGGTCCACACTCATAAATATAGATAAAAAGAGCGAGAGAACGCAGAGCAGCATCCAAATTTATCTTCGGTCTGACAAATTTATCGTACAAGAGAATCTGAAAATGTTTGAGCTGCCATCCTTAGGAGAGAGAAGTAAGGTGCCATGGTTGCAGCGTTCAGGACAGCGATGGGAGTAGACAAGATTGAATAAAAAGATATAGTAGTTGTAGTGGTGGTAGTAAATAGCAGTGACGTCCCCCGTAAGGATCAGAAGCACCACCAACACAGCCAGGGGAGGGCGGGGCCGCGTGCTGCCTGGGGGACGGTCGCGGGCGGTGCATACCTAAGCACCTTCCTGGAGTGCTCGTAGTCGCGACCTTGATCCACCTTTTGGCTGCCTCTCCCGGATGTTGTGCATTTGTTATAAGGACTGGAAGGTGCCGCGAGGAATGTGTGTGTGTGTGTGTGTGTGTGTGTGTGCGCGCGCGCGCGCGTGAGGGGGTGTCCGTTAGTTCGTGTACGTGTGCGTGTGCACGTGTGTGTATGTGTGTGCGCTCTTGGTTTCTCCTTTAGTAATGCCTGTCAGCCGCGTCCGTCAATCAGCAAGGATAATTAATGCTGAGGAACTGTCACTGTGGCTTCTGAATGCTAATGATGGATGGTTTGCGGTAGCCGTGACGGGGGTGACGTTGATATTTGGAGTAGTTGCTACAGTGGTAGTAATAGTAACAGTAGTAGAAGCAGTAGTAGCAGTAGCAGTAGCAGTAGTAGTAGCAGTAGTAATAGTAATAGTAATAGTAAAAGTAATAGTAATAGTAATAATAGTAGTAGTAGTAGTAGTAGTAGTAGTAGTAGTAGTAGTGGCAGACACCAGGCCTAAAAGGATGAGCTGGACCGTCTAACACAACCTGTCCACAGAAATGTGTAGAAAAATCCACACAGCACAGGAGGCAGGCGCCTCTAACTGGCTAACGTCGCTACCAATTAGAGCAAAAGGCTTCAGCCTCAACAAACAAGAATTTGTCGACGCCGTTGCTCTGAGATATGGCTGGCCGATTGAGGGGCTGCCTGCTCTCTCTGCATGTGGATCACCGAATGATGTAACTCACAGCATGACACGCAAGAAGGGAGGCTTCGTCTGTATCCGACACGATGAAGTGAGGGATCTGACAGCCAGCATGCTCGGGGAGGTATGCCAAGACGTCACTACTGAGCTGACGCTGCTCCCCCTGGACGACGAACACCTTGGATACAGGACGGCCAATACCTCACATGAGGCGCGGGCTTTTGTAAGTGCCCGCGGATTCTGGGTGCGCGGACAGAGGGCATCCATGGACATCCGCATATTCAACCCGATGGCTGCCTGTTACCGTGAGCTGCCCCTGGAAGCCGCCCACCAAAGGAACGAGCAGGAGAAGACAAGGGCATACGGTGAAAGAATCCAGCATGTGGATCAGGGCAGCTTCACCCCCCTAGTCTTCACCACATCCGGCGGGATGGGTCCCAGGGCCCGATGCTTCTACGCACGACTCGCGGAACTGATCTCAGAAAAGAAGCATCAGCCAAGGAGCCACGTTGTCGCCTGGATGAGGTGTCGCCTCTCGTTCTCCCTGCTCAGGTCGGCCATCCTATGTCTCAGGGGCACCAGACACTCTGGCCCAAAAGCCACCAACATCTCCAATATGGACTATGAGGCCACAGTGGTGGAGAGTGACATTAGGGTGGGTCGGGAGTGACATGAGTAGGGAAGGAAAGGGAGATCTAGACGCAATAGATGATAAGGTGTTATGTATAGATTTAGTGCTAAGTAGTATTAGTGATATGGTTGGATGCCACAGTCATTAGCGAACAGAGTTGGGGCTAATGACCTCCAAGCTATGGAGCCCTCCATGATTATGTGTCGGGAAAATAATCATGGGTAGAGGTATCTTTTATGTAGTAGTAGTAGTAGTAGTAGTAGTAGTAGTAGTAGTAGTAGTAGTAGTAGTAGTAGTAGTTGAAGTAGTAGTAGTAGTAGTAGTAGTAGTAGTAGTAGTAGTAGTAGTAGTAGTAGTAGTAGTAGTAGTAGTTGTAGTAGTTGAAGTAGTAGTAGTAGTAGTAGTAGTAGTAGTAGTAGTAGCAGTAGTAGTAGTATAGTAGTAGTTATTTTTGTTATTGTTACTTTTGTTGTTGATCTTGTATTAGTAATAGCAGTAATTGTCGTAGTAGTGTTTGTAGTTATAGTAGAAACTGTTGTTTTATAATAGTTGCAATTGTAGTGAGTGAAATCGATGAGTAAAAACATGACAGAAAAAAAATGGAAAAGATTCAAAGGTATATATATTTTAAAGGCAATAATAGCAACAAAAACATACTTAATGTCAATGCAAAACTGCATGAATGAAGTTGACTAAATATACTATCTTTTCTATTTCGGTAATATGATTTGTCGAGGAAATAGTTAGCGTGGCGGGCATGCATCACGCAGCGCTTGCTTGGCCTTCATGTCGCTGCCTCCCCATCCGTGACGCGGCGAAGGATCATTATTCGGCCGCTCATTACTGGAGGCTTGGAATATTTGACAAATGATCCCACGCACGCGATATGGAGAGGGGGATGGGCAGGCGGTGCGTGTTGTCTAAGGAATAAAATAATATATACGCAACATCCTTTTTTTCCTTCAACTGTATTTCTTTCTTCCCTTGATTTCCGAGAGAAGGAGCATCAGGACGCCTCTGGAGAAAAACTTCGACCTCTGTTTTGCTTTGTTTTACATGCGTCCGTGCGTGTGTGTGTTGGGGGGGGGGGGGTCTATGAGCGTGTGCTTGTGTGTTGGGGGGGTGTCTATGAGCGTGTGTGTGTGTGTGTGTGTGTGTGTGTGTGTGTGTGTGTGTATTATGTATACCATGGCTTGTCTCGTTTACCGAAAAAAAATGTAAAAAAAATATACCCGCCTCGCTCGATCTTTCTTGGTGTGATTTGTTTTGCAGGAAATGTTTCCACTTTGTCTCGCCGCGGTGCACGGCGCCCTGTTTGGCAGTGGCTTTAACGGATGAGGGAGGGGTGACCTGTACCATGTGTTGCCAAGGTGGTCTGACAACTCCTGTGCTACTAACTTATTAATGTTTCTTTATTTATGAGGTAAAAGTTAAAATTAACGAGCCCCCGCGAGTCTGTTGGCTGTCCAAGGTGCTTCTCCGCTTTGTTGGAACCACTTAAGGCTGTTGTTGTGGCGGCGAGTGTAAGAACCAGCCGCACGACACCGGCCGCTCCTGTGACACTAATCCCAAACAAATCAGAGCCGAGCGTGGGTAATATTTTGCGTCGAGTTGAAGGCTTTATCGCATGTTTACGTTGGGTGTCGCACGCTCATCATCCACAACACTCCACTATTTTGTCCAAACCACCGAACTTTTGCGAAATAAATATTCACTATACCTAATTTGATTTTCTTGTATATTCCCTTTGTCTTCGGTGTCTCGCATTCATCACGACACTCCACGATTTCGTTCCAAGCAGTGAATTTTAGCTAAAGTAAACAGTCGTAACTTATCCAATGTTCGTCATATTCTAATTACCTTATATGTCCTGCAATTACCACATCACTCTCCAACTGTATTCAAATCAATGTATTTTAGCGATGGAAGTATTCAGTCCTATAAGAGCTGGTGATTCTATTTCCTTCATATTTATTTAAAGAGTCACCTGTCCACGGCCGGCCCCCGCTTGGCACACCTGGCGCGGCTCATCCCAATGCACCTCACCTGCGGCCACTCGGTTTCCTGTTGCTCCTCCGCCTCGCAAGCCATTCAGGTCAGGCTCCGTTAATACAGATTTATTTTTATATATGACCGTCACTCTTCTGCATGAACCATTGTTTTTTTTCTTGTCTTTTGTCTTCTCTTTTTTCTCTGGTTTTTCATCTTATTTTTCGTCATTTTTCTTTCTTTTTTTCTTTTCTTCTTCCTTTTTTTTCTTTGTCTTCATCTTTTCTTCTTTCTTCTTTCTCTTCTTTCTCTTCGTTTTGATTTTCCTCCCTTAACTCTTTTTTTTGTCTTCATTTTCTTTTTTTTTTTTTGGTTTTCTTTTACCTTTCGTCTTCTTTTTCTCTTCTAAAATCCGAGGCAACACAATGCCCATTAACTTCCATCCTGCGTTTAGTTCCGATTGTACTAGTTAGTGCGTGTGTTATCGTCATATCAGAAGTGAAGATGATTATTGAAACCATTCGAAAAAGTCCGGCCACAACACTAATTTTCATTCTTACATTTTGTCCAGATCTGCTGTTATGTTTACCCGTCTCGTCTGATCGTCTTTGTTGTTATTGATAGCTGTGTCGCTGTCAGTGTAATTTTCTTTGTCCTGTTGACGCCCATGTTGACTGTAAACGGATCTGACATTATTTAGCCTCACTTTATTGTAGAAGCGTGTGTATTTTGTTTGTTTGTGAATATGTAAATTAGCCTCAGAGTGGAGGTGAGAACTTAATCCGAATGTTGAATTGCTGTTGACACTCTACACAACATGTTGACAGATTTCCTTAGCATTGTTTTCGTCAAGAATACAGACCAAAGGCTTTTATGAAATTCTTAAGAAAAATATGCCCGACTATGGAACGGTACACAAAACTGTCTGATGAAGAATGGTGAAAATTTGTTCCAGTAAGGTCTATCGACTTCCCTTTTGAAAGAATTTAAGTCGTAGAAAGAACAAATAAAGTAGAAAGGATGCTCTTAAGCCACAAGAAGGAGGAAATATAGTGAAGGTGGCAGTTGATAAATCATAAGAAGAAGAATGTAAGTAGAAGGCAGCCTGTTCTTGAGTCTTAAGAAGGATATACAGATGGAAGGATAGTTGTCCCAGAGATAACCAGAGAAAGGAAAAAGAGAGCTTAATGACTTTTGAATGTGTTTTTGTCGCGTTCTAATGAATTCGAAACAGTATTAATACATTCGATGTTTTCTTTGATGATAAAAAAACATTCTGATGAAACATTCTCTTGGATGCATGATTAATATGTAGAGAAACTCTGAAGTATTCACTCGTATCAAGCTTGTCTGTACCGGAGTAACTCGATTAGTCCAGGAAATATACTTGGTGTGTGCGTACGTCTTTCTTCGTGAAGGTAAACCGGGAACACACAATCCACCGTGATGCTTTCTCGTTTTGATCAGCATGGACGTGGAACACTCGATCAACCATTTGCCTTTCAAGCGGCGACGCACTTAGCATCGGGAAGAAGTGTGTCGGGGACGGCAAGGACGGTGCGTGGCGGCGAGGGGCGGGAGAGGCAGTAGTAGAAGTCATAGTCGTAATCATATAAGTAGTAGCAGTAGTAGTTGTAACAGTTGTAGTAGTAATTATAATATTAGTTGTTGTTTTGTTGTTGTTGTTCTTGTATTGTTGTTCTACTAGTAATGCTGCAAATTACTAATTCAAATTAGTGATAATACCAATAATAATAATAATATAATCATAATCATAATAATAATAATAATAATAATAATAATAATAATAATAATAATAATAATAATAATAATAACAATAACAATAACAATAATAATAATAATAATAATAATAATAATAATAATAATAATAATAATAATAATAATAATAATAATAATAATGACGATAATGATAAGAAAATGGAAAGAAAAAGAAGACAAAAGAATATCGATAATGATAACCCGAGGGCAGGACGTCTCATGATTTTTTCTTTAAGTCGTCACATCATCTTGAAGGAATAATATCGTACTCGCCCTCTCGTCTTTCAAGCCAACTAAGAGGCGGCAACTTTCGTACGACACTCAACTAGGATCACCGTCATCATCGTCATCATCACCATCACCATCACCATCACCACCACCACCACCATGATCATCGGCAGCAGCATCACGACTACATCATCACCTTCATCATCACCATTATCATCATCGACATCAGGAGCTCACAGGCTGCAACGTCGTTATTATTCGAGCATGACAAAGATTTGATGGATTGTATTACCTGTCACCTCGTCCAGGGGGGGAGAGAGAGAGAGAGAGAGAGAGAGAGAGAGAGAGAGAGAGAGAGAGAGAGAGAGAGAGAGAGAGAGAGAGAGAGAGAGAGAGAGAGAGAGGAGAGAGAGAGAGAGAGAGAGAGAGAGAGAGAGAGAGAGAGAGCGAGAGAGAGAGAGAGAGAGAGAGAGAGAGAGAGAGAGAGAGAGAGAGAGAGAGAGAGAGAGAGAGAGAGAGAGAGAGAGAAACGAAGGTGCACTGAATACTCACGACTACATTATAAAAAGGAGGTACAGAACAACGATCATGATTCACTTCTGCAATGCTTGTCTGATGTTTCCTGGAGCCGTTATGTTTAGTCTTGTGATCACGTCCACCAATTAACGATCTGGCTCACCTTGACGAGTATACGTGTTTAATAAGACGAACTAATAAAAAGTAATAATAATAATAATAATAATAATGATAATAGTAATGATAAGAATAATGATATGTAACGCACAGTCAGTCACAAGGAAGCGCATTGCAACAGTCCTTGAATATCACTGGCAGGAGTGTGAAAGGACATGAGTGATTCCGATAGTAAACAGAAGGGAAACACACACACACACACACACACAATCCCCCTCACCCCCCAACACAACCCCCCTGGCCTTCCCCCCCCCCACACACACACACACCAGGTAGCATTCATCACAAATTCCTCGCAGACTCTTCGCTTTCATACGTGCGCATCTGAGCTAACCAATCATGAAGCCGTGTGATATACAATGGCAGAAGCGTTTGGCCAATCACACGCTCGCGGCGGCAGAGGAAAGTAGTAAACGAGGTGCGAGTCCCCGGGGGAAAAGAAGCCCATGCAACCAGTCAGCCACCCAACCACCGAGCCAACTGGCCACCCCTTGTGACCTGTCTCTGTGTCTCCATGTAAGGGGAGCTGTGCTTGAAGGCATTGCAAACAGAGTAAAGGAAAGAAGAAGGAGAAAGAGAAGGATGAAGAAAAAGAAGATGAAGATTAAGATGAAGATGATGGAGGAGGAATAGAAGGAGAAGGAGAAGAGGAGTATGAAGAAAAAGAAGATGAAGATTAAGATGAAGATGATGGAGGAGGAATAGAAGGAGAAGGAGAAGAAGAAAAAGAAAAAAAGGGAAAAAAGACGAAAGAAAAATAAATAAATAAAATAGAATAATAAAAAACGAGATGAAGGAGAAGAAGAAGAAAAAACAAACAAAAAAGAAAAAAGATGAAGTGGAAGCTTAAAATGAATGTCAATTGGCGTTAGCTGTAAGGTGGTGATGTGTTACTTTTTTCCTCCCTCTCTCTCTCCATCCACCGTAATCCAGAATAATTGAGTTGTCAGGTTTTTGTTGGGATTATATAAGTTTTATGGGCTTGTGTGTGTGTGTGTGTGTGTGTGTGTGTGTGTGTGTGTGTGTGTGTGTGTGTGTGTGTGTGTGTGTGTGTGTGTGTGTGTGTGTGTGTGTGTGTGTGTGTGTTCGCGCGCTTTCATCTTGCAAATCATACACTGCGGCTTTTTCACATCCTTTTACTCTAGACATTCTTTCTCAGACACCATCCTTCCTCCTCCTACTGCCCCCCCCCACCCCCCTTCCCCTCACACACAACCCCCGACACATAAGAACAACCCCCCCTCCACACACACACACACACACACACACACACACACATACACAGCTCTCTCCCACACTCACACAGGCCCTGAGGTATCCGTCCGCAGTTTAATATCCGCTCCATCTCTTCCACTGCCTTTGAAACTTGAGACTGACAGCGGCGATGATCACAACAAAGCGGAACGTTAATTCAATCACACCATACCTGCCCCTGCGCGCCCCTCGCCTCAACACCTGTCGGACAATCTGGTTCGAAGCGAATGAGTTATGTTTATCCACTAACACTAACGGAGACAGGCCAAGGACTCTGAAGCAATCAAGACCAGAGTAAAAAAAATGCCGACAGAATGGGGGAGTCGTAAAGATACACATTGAGAGCTTTGAGTTAAGGCAATGCTGTTAGTGATAATTGGCGGTGGTGGTTATGGTGGGGTGGTGGGTGACGGTGGGGGCAGGAGTGGTGGGGGTGGGGGTGGTGTTTGTGGTGGTGTGGTCAATGTGTCGTGTCTTTGCTTGATAGTTAGATAGATAAATAGATAGATAGATAGATAGATAGATAGATAGATAGATAGATAAAAGAACAAGGAAAGCAAAGAAAAAGCTAAGAATAAAGAAAAAGTAGAAAAAATAGGAAAATAAGAGTAAAGAGAAGAAGGAGAAAAAGGAGAAAAAGGAGAGAGATAGATGGAAGAAGGAAGAGGAGATGGACAGATGGATAGATCGGTAGGTTGGTAGATATAAATAGATAGATAAATACAGGTAAATTGCTTGGGAGAAAAAGCAGACAGAACCATCCTCAATCAACCCAAAATCATCTCACTGACCGCGGGCAAAACAAATTACGCTGCTACTGCTTCTTCTGCTGCCACGCACCGCTGCCACCTTCACCCCACACCTGTCCTTACCTGGCGGGGCTCGTCCAGGTGTGCGCGAGGTGGGTGGCGTTTTTTGCGGGGATGGTGAGGAAGAAGAATGAACATAAGAACATAAGAACGTAAGGAGTCTGCAAGAGGCCGGTTGGCCTATACATGGCAGCTCCTGTACACTCAACCCCACCTTACCTCACCATCCATGGCTTTATCTAACCTCTTCTTGAATGTATCTATGGTATTGGCACCCACAACATGGCTCCCAAACCTGTTCCATTCGTCCACCACTCCATTGGTGAACCAATTCTTGCCTATGTCTTTGTTGAATCTGAATTTGTCTAACTTAAAACCATTGCCACGCGTCCTACCTGGCTCTTTTACTCTCAAAATATTATTGACATCCCAACTTCTTCAATATTTATTTTGATTGATTTTTTTCAACGAAATTGATAAGAGAAACAGCAACACATTATCACTACTCTGTTGACATTTCCTTCAATACAACAGCAGCAATTCTTGCAACTAATTCTTATGTTACCACCGTAAGGGTCCCCAACGAGTCACAACTACAAGCTTTCCTTCTCCTAATCTTTTTAATAACCTTCGGTGGCGTCACAGCAGTTTCCCGTGAAGGTAGTTTTTCTTCTTTCTCTGTTACTACAACTGCATTCGTTTTATTGCCGGGAAGAATCTCCTTTGTTTTCTCTGTTCGGTCTACTATCAGAGGTTCATCACCATTTTCTGTAACATTCCTACATTCCACAGATGTTTCCTTGATGGTTTCATGTGAAGGTAGTTTTTCTTCTTTCTCCGTTGTTAATATTTGATTCGTTTTATTGCCTGGCAGAATCTCCTTTGTTACATCTGTTCGTTCTTCTTTCAGAGATCCATCGCCCTTCTCTGTAAAATTCTTACTCTCCACAAATATCTCCTTGATGGTTTCCTGTGAAGGTAGTTTTTCTTCTTTCTCTGTTACGAAAGCTTCATTCGTTTTATTGCCAGGCAGAATCTCCACTGTTTTTTTTCTGTACGTTCTACCTTCTGAGACCCATCGCTATTTGCTGTAACATTCTTACTTTCCACAGATGTCTCCATAATGGTTTCCTTTGAATGTAGTTTTTCTTCTTTCTCCGTTACGAAAACTTCATTCGTTTTATTGCCAGGCAGAGTTTTTTCTATTCGTTCTACTTTCTGTGGTTCATTGTCCTTATCTGTAGTATTCTTACTCTCCTCGGATGACTCCTTAATGGTTTCCTGTGAAGGTAGATTTTCTTCTTTCTCTGTCACGAAAACTTCATTTGTTTTATTGCCGGGCAAAATCTCCGTTGTTTTCTCTGTTTGTTTTACTTTCTGAGGTTCGTCGCTCTTTCCTGAGGCACTAAATGTAGTTTCTGTTTTGTTTTTACCTTGGTCATCCGCCCCTACCTGGACATGAGAAGAGGAATAACGGAAAAAATATCATTAGCGGAAGCAGGAGAGAGATAAACAGAGAGAGGAAAAAAGAGAATGATAAAGTTGGAGAGAATCAAACCATAACCGAAAGCAGGTTAAAGAACGAAAGAAAGAAAGCAAGATAGGAAGGAAAGAGACAAGAGAAAAAGAAAGACTACAGAAGAAATTAATTGTAAACAGAAGCAGCAAATATAGTCAGAACGACGGTGAAGGTGAAAGAAAGATAAAGAAAAATAACTCGTGAATGGTCATCGTACGTTTTCTTATAGCACAGAGACACACACAAATAGGAATTATACAGTATCACATTTCCCTGACAAACATTTTATGAAGGATATGTCACAATTCAACTCTTAAACGTTAATAAAATTCAAACAAAATCATAAGAACTTCGTGCAGCACACTATGGCTTTGGGTAACTCCTCTGCTCGCGGCCGAGAGGGTTTGCACATTTCGTCGCAATTTTCATTCGTTTTGACTCAAGGTTTTTCCTCCAATTTCCCAAGAGGTTTGGTGACAAATAAAAATAATATAACAACAAAAGAGCAGTCCATAGGGTAGGAAGCGAGGTATGAGATTGCTATATAATAAAAAAAAATCGTAACAGCCGCGACAGGTTACTGTTTAAGTGGTGGTAGATTACTAGCCGCTAGGTTAAGGTGGGATGTTATTGGTTTCTAGATGGAAGGCGACAGGTTACACCCGTAGCATCGATAGGTTACTTGCCATCCGTACGTCGGAGCAGCAGCCCCGCGCCTCGCTGAATATTCTCGAGCACTTTGTTGTATTCATTGCAACAATAAAATTTATCAATAAATCAGTCAGTCATCAATCAATATATATATTTCTTTAATACTACTTTTGGAAAGAAAATAATGTTACTTCTGTAGAGACTAAACATTCTTTCTAAAAATAAAAGGGGTCGGTTTCGTTATTATTTTTTTTCGTATCAGCAGAGTTCACCATCAACATATGAACATCTAGCCAGTCCATAGTAAATAAATTATCTAGTTTATGATATCATATGATCTATATAATTTGTGATAATCTGCCCTCACGCTCCAAAGGTCTTCGTCAAGGCCGTCAGCATTGTAGTCTGCGGGCTGCTTCAGGGGTCGCTTGTTATTCAGTGGCTGCAGACGGTGGTGTCGTTTTAGTTTTCGGTTATTTCATGCAACTGGTCAACTAACAAAGAAAATGATGCGGTTCTGAGGCTAAATGATGCATGGAAAGAGAGGGTAGAGCAGGAGGAGGAAGAGGAAAAGAAGCAAGAAGAGGATAAGGATATTGATGAGGGATTGTGGGAGCTAGAGGACGAGGTCTAGCATGCGCCATACACTCTGACCTTGTGTGTGTGTGTGTGTGTGTGTGTGTGTGTGTGTGTGTGTGTGTTTTACCATACTACTAAAAAAAAAAGCCAGTGTGAAATCTTATTCATATTGGAAAACGAAGACTTTGAAATTACTACGCGTGGTTTCGTTGACCCCCCACCCCCCCCCCACCAACCCATGTTCTATTTGGACTACTACCTAAAAGTGCGTTGAAGTCTTTTACTGGCTATGAAGGTAGAAAATATATATTATGAGGAACCAGAAAATGTATAAATATGAGGAGCAGATAAATACATACATAGATACACACGAGAAAATATGAATGGTGAAAAAAATATTAAGAGGAAGAAAACAGCAGGAAAAGAGGACTAGAAGGTATGAGAAGAAAAATGTGGGAGATATCGAACTAGGCACCGAAGCGGAATGAAAAGACCGAAAAAAAAAATAAAGGAAAGAGAAGGGAATAGGGAGCCAGATGTAGGAGAAGAAAGGAAGGAATGAAGACCGGAAGGAAAGAAACGTTAAATAAAGGTGAAAGGAACAGAAAATAAGCAATAATAAGAGAATGGAATGCCCATGAGAAGTAGAAAACAGAAGTAATAAAATAGATGATAAATTAAGAAATACATATTTTAAAGTAAGGTAAAAGAAAGAGAAAAGAAAGAATCGAGAAGGAAATAGGGAATCTAATAAGGGAGAGAAGGATAAGGAATTAGGGAGACGAAAAGAAAATGAAGAGTTGAAACAATCTAAATGGGAGTATATATATTTTTTTTTTTGTGTGTGTGTGTGGCTTTGTGTGTACGTGCTTGCGCTTATGTGTGCGGGAGCGTGTACGTGTGTGTGTGTGTGTGTGTGTGTGTGTGTGTGTGTGTGTGTGTGACTACTCTCCCCGCCTTGGGTCACGAGGGTACATGATCAGGTTCTTGCTAACGAAGGAAACTAAAAAAAAAAGATAAAAGAAGGAAAATTTTGAAGCTGAACTACATGTCTTTCGAGTATTTTTGGTGGTACGTGAGAAGGGAGTTTTTTTTTTTTTTTTCTTTCTTTCTCTGTTACACCAGGGAATGTTTGAGTGAATTACTACTAACTTTTCGTGCAAAGAAAAGAAGAAAAAAAATACTGCTGGCTGTGTAAATTTCCCGTTCTTCATTGTTTCATTTAATTATTTGTTTCCATTTTCCTCCATTTCTATTGTTTCGTCCTCTCTTTCTTCCTTGTATGCTTCTTTCTTCCTTCTTTTCGTTCTTCCATCGTTTCGTCCCTCCTTCCCTTCCTTTCATCCATCCATCCATTCATTCATTCCCTCATTCATTCTTTACTTTTCTTCTTACCTACTTACCTATTTACCTGTCAGTTCTCAAGCTCACTCGCTCACCCATTTCTACCCGGTTTCAGTTTCTTCCTCACAACCTTTCATTTCCCACAAGCTTCATCGTGTGCTACAAATGGACAGTAACTTTTCCCCCTTACTATTTCCCTCCCTTTTACCTTCGCCGCTTTCTTTCTCCTTTGATCTCGTCCAACTTTCCATCTTCCACCCTCCCTGCCCTCTCCCTCTCCGTCCCCCCTCCGTGCCCGCCCCATCCCCGCCCTATCTCCCTGACCACCCCGAGCCTCTCTCTAATTATACTCATCTCCACTATTTATTCCGGGATTATGACACTTGATTACATGTATAAAGCCCCAGACCAGCGTGACGAGCCTCAGATAAGCCATCGCTACCGTTAACACGCCCGCAGGAGGGATGGAGACGGTGGAGAAGGAAGGAGGGAAGGGAAGGGAGGGAGTGAGGCTGGGAGGATGGGAAAAAGATTATGTGAAGGAGTTAGGGAGGGAGAGATGAAAGGGAAGGGAAGCGAGGCAGTTAGGAAGGGATGTGTATAGGATGTAAAGAGCTATAGAGGGAGGGAAAGAGAAGGGGAGACAGGGAAAGGAGGGAGGAAGAGGTCTGTAGAATGTAAAGAGTTAAAAAGGAAAAGGAAATAGGAGGGAAGACAAGGATTTAGAGAGGGAAAATAGTAGGTGAATGAGAGTTAGGGAGGGAGAGAGATAAGAGAGTTGGAAGGAAGAGAAGAAAAGAGAATGAGAAGAGTTAGGCGGGGAGGGAAGGGAGAGAAAAACAGCATGCAGGCCAGGAAGAGTGTGTTGCTCAGTTCAGCCAGTCATTCCGTCGGTCTTCTCTGTTCTTTCTTTTCTGCTCTGTTCTACATTCTCCACGAAACTACTACTACTTCTTCGATATTAACTTTGTACAGTATTTTTTTTCTTTTCATTTTTATGTGTTCGGGAAATGTCTGAACGCTAATTTTCTTTTAATAATTGAATTGAGATCTATGGGTTTACGTAGATCTGGGTATGACATTAGAGTTTTAGACGACCCACCACAAACACTACCAGCACGCGACTATCCGTACCGGGCTTCAGTCACCCTTCCCTCCCCAAAGAATTAATCATTAGTACTGAAAAGGCCTTGGCCAATACAATTCAACCTCACAGACAACATGAAACATACATCAGCCGGAAAAAACAAGTCCAACTGTAGAGCACAAAGTAATATAAACCACTCAAGCATACGCCATTTACATTTATCAGTATCCATCGCCTGTAGTTGTCATGCTTTCTCTGTTCTGTCGTTTACAAGTTGGCCGATGTTTCTGGGGGGACAGCAAAGTCTTAACGCAAAAGAGCCTCGTAAATGATGATAAATTGGACACCTCGATACTAAGGAGTAGGTAATAATTAATGCGTATTTTTGCATGTAAAGTGGACCTTACAGATACCATACATCTGTGATTCGAAAGATAACGAGCAAAAAATACAGCAGAAAAACGCCGTTAACTGCTAATTGGTGAATGTTTTCCTCTGTTTTCCTGTTTTCCTTTTCACCTCCATCCCCAATTCCCCCTTTTCTCTTTTCTTTTATGTTCTGGGGTAGGAAAGAAGATAAATTGTGGTAACCTGAATGTTGCACTGGCCCTGTATCCCGGGTTAATGAGTTCTCACCCCCACGAGTTCAAGGGCCAATGATACGGAGATGAGCACCATGGCCACGCGTAGCTAATAGCGTATGCTCCCAACTTTAGCTTACGGTGAGATCTTTTTTTTTGAGGGAGTTATCTTGGTCTGTACTTACTCAGTTCAGATATCCGCAAAGTCTGAGGGAATGTTTGCATAGTCAGTAATATATAAACAAAAAATGGGATAATAGGTTAGCTTTACTTGAAAACACCAGTATGGGTGAAGTTTGCGGTCTAAAACTTTTAATTCTCTCTCTCTCTCTCTCTCTCTCTCTCTCTCTCTCTCTCTCTCTCTCTCTCTCTCTCTCTCTCTCTCTCTCTCCTCCACCCTCCCCTCCTCCACCTCCTTCCCCCTCCTCCCCTACTTATCAGCACCACGCAGGTCAGGTGAGGTGGGCAGAATTTTTGCAAGATTACAGTGTTATAAATTTTCAGGAGAGGTTCTTCATTTTCCCCTTCGGATGTGGGGTTGAGAGGGAGGGAGGAAGAAGCTGAAGGAGGGGGAGAGTCTGGGTATGCGGAGATGGGAGGAAAGTAAGGGGAGGGAGGGAGAGAGGAAGGAAGGGGAGGAAAGGTGGGAAGGAGGGAGGAAGAAAGGAAGGAAAGGGAGGAAGGGAGGGAAGGAGGGAGGAAGAGAGGAAGGGGAGTAAAGAATTGGAGGAGGGAGCGAGTCTGGGGAAACAAGAGTGAGCTGAGCAGAAAGAAAAAAAAATGTTGATGGGGTAAATTTGACAGAGAGAGAGAGAGAGAGAGAGAGAGAGAGATCGACAGAGTGTTTAAGTTTTTTTGGGGCATCTTTTATCATTTGAATCAGTCTTTGCCTCACATCAGTCACTGAGTAATACAAAGTAAATCAGTTTTTTTTCATATTTATTTATCACATCTATTTCCTCCATCTATTCTCACTTTCTAACAAACTCATTCTTATCGTACATCTTAACTATATCGGCACTCCACTTCACATTTTCAGACACTCCACAGTCCCTTTGCTGCCATGCCCATACCAAGACACACACAGTCGGATTCATTCTTCTTAAACGTACTTGGAACATCTCATTACCACGCTTCGCCCATTCAGCTCCACAACCCATTTCTCCTGCGGTCACATCCAAACAAAAACCCACACATCCTTAATCATTCTTATTACATGTAGGAACCATTCTGGAGCACCATGCTTCACTATTATTTCCAGTTTTTTTTATTTTGTCCTTTTGTAACAGGAAAAGTGAGAAGCCAAGCTGGAAGGAAAACTGCGCAAGATAAGAAGGCCAGATAAAAAGGAAGGAAGGCCAAGGAAGACATGGAGAAAGGTGGTAGAGGAAGATATGAGGAGGCTGAACATCACGGAAGAAATGGCTATGGACCGGCAACAGTGGAAGAGGCTCATATCCCGTCCAACCCCTCCATAGGGAATAAATGGACGTTAAACGATAATGATGATGATGATAAGAATTGGTTGAGTTGATCTTCAGCTGTATCATGACGTGGCAGCAGGCAGATAGCAGATACATGTAGGTGGCTTTTGTATGCTGGTTGGTAAATGGGGTAGAGTAGTCTGTGGCAGTGTTCTCAACCATTATTGCTGTCATCTACCCTTATTCTAGATACTGGAAAAGTTGTTCACAGTAGATGCTCACCAGTTTCCTTTGATAAAATCTAAACTTGCTGATCTGTTTAAGAGAAAAGATAAAGTTAATATCTTTTTCTTTAGCTTATCATGCAAAGTACAATAAGTTAAGTAAAAGTGAAGGCAAAGTTGGGGGCATACACTACTAATCTGCACAGGTCCTCGGTGCTAATCTCCATTTCGCTGGGGGGGCTTCGTGGTGCAGTGGTTAGCACACTCGGGTCACAGCCAAGTGACCCTGGGATAGATTCCCAGGCAGAGTGGAAAAATTTGGGCAGCTTTTCCAATACCCTACGCCCCTGTCCACCCAGCAGTGAATGGGTACCAGGAATTAATCGGAGGTTGTGTCCCGTCTCCTGGAATCTGTTCCCTTCTCCTATAATTCCTTCCCCTTCTGTCTCTCTCCGGCATAGGACCACAGATGTTGCACCGACTAAACGAAACTTTCCATTTCGCTGATCTATGAGCCAGTGGTGTGCAAGAACACATTACACCAGAACACAGGGCTATTGTGTGACCTCTGCATTACCACAGTCTACATTCCAAGGGTACCCAATTATTGACCAGCCCAAAAGGGAGATTTAAACAGTTGGGTGAGGTGGATGCCTACTGCTTCAGTCTGGGATTCAGCCCATGCCTGGAAATTTGTAGCTAGGTGCACTAACCTTCATCCCAAGAGGTGCATGTACTGCTTTCCATTAAATCTCTCCCAACACACAGCAGCTGTCCACCCAATTTGAATAGTACTGGGGTAGATTTGTAAAGAACAAGGAGAAATTTGAATTCAAAGAGCAGTATTTAGTTCCTTTATTTCAACAAATTTACAAAACATATCTTAAGGACTAATGAGCAATATAAAACTATACATCTTCACAATTTAAATCAGTTTAGTATACAGTATTTAGGCTCTTTACATAAACAATGCTACAAATGATTTTCAGCAAAGGGATATAAAAGTCTATAGGTTTTGTTGGTAAGAGAACCGGGTAGGACACGGCAACGGTTTAAAACTGATAAAAATTCAGATTCAAGGGACACACAAAAAAAAAATTACTTTAAGGGTGGTGGGGTGATGGAATAGGCTAGGCTTAGTGAGTGGTGTGTGTGCCCAAATCACACATTCAAAAAAAGAAAAAGAATAAATTCATTTAGCGATATTGGGTGTAGGGGGGTTACGGGGGGGGGTCAAAGGAGGGCAGGAGCTCGCAGGCCTACTCGGCCTCAGACTCTCTCCCTCTCTCTCTCTTCTTATGTTCTTATTAAATAATTTGCAGGAATACATTTTAAGTTAAAAAATCACATTTTTAACCATTTATATAATTTGCATTAATTATCACCACCAAATGGGGGAGAATTTCAGCGATCACAACATATTACTTTAGGTTTCAATATTATATGGTATATACAATGATTAGAGTTGAAATTGTACAGGGTGTGTGGAAAAGTTGAGTATTGGCACAACGAAATGAGAAATACAGGCCTAAAAAAATGTACTTGTCAAAAATACCAAAAAAAGAGGCTCTTGAGAAAAGGTGGAGGCTTATATAAATATATATATAAATATATATATAAATATATATATATATATAAATATATATATATATATATTTATATATATATTTATATATATATAAATATATATATAAATATATATATATATATCAAATGAATAACCTTTCTGCACTTTCAGACACGATGGATTGCCACAGGAACCAGACTGTGGTGGATTGTGGTGTCACTTAAATGCTTCTTTCAGGTGTGGTGCACTGCACTCACTGCCAGGTGTTGCAACCCTCCAACAAGCTGTGGTGCACATCATTTGTAACGCTCCAACAACCCTAAATGGAGACATGCTTTGCACACAGTTGTGGGACATTCCAGCTGTTTGTTAAACTTCAGGAGCAGTCTGTTGGAGAGAATGGAAGATTCTGTTAACTACGAATAGAAAGTTTAATGATTTTATCTGCTTCAGGTACTTTTATATTTTAAAGGTAAATATCTAGTTTTGCAACTGCTTGTAGATAATTTGCTCAAAACATCATAACCCACGTCAAAAACTAAAACAAACCATGCACTTGGATGTCACTTTAACTTAAAAAATTTAGTGGCCAGAAATGTGGCCTCCAAAAGATACTGGCCAGGTTTCGAATTAAATAATTATGTCGAAAGATTAGGCAGATTTTCAGGTTTTAAGTGCTGTGAAAAGCTATACTCTTTACCATTATTAGCAAACTACCAGATAACTGGCAAATTACTAGATAATATTTAGGAAAACTGAGCCTACCATCAAGCTCATGATATTTCCACGTACCCTGAGACTAAATTAATTTTAGTAAGACTACACGTGAAGATAATGGAGGGAAAGTGATTTTTTTTTTTTTTTCACAACAAAGGACAGCTCAAAGGCACAAAAAAAAGCAAACAACAATAAAAAAAAGCCTGCTACTCGCTGCTCACAAAAAGAAACCAAAGAGGTGGCCAAAAGAGAGGTCAATTTCGGGAGGAGAGGGGTCCAGATACCCTTCTCTTGAAAGAGTTCAAGTCATAGGCAGGAGGAAATACAGAAGGAAGATTGTTCCAGAGTTTACCAGAGTGAGGGATGAAAGAGTGACGATGCTGGTTAACTCTTGCATAAGGGGTTTGGACAGTACTGGGATGAGCATGAGTAGAAAGTTGCGTGCAGCGGGGCCGTGGGAGGGGGGGAGCCTGCATGCAGTTAGCAAGTTCAGAAGAGCAGTCAGCATGAAAATATCGATAGAGAGGCAACATGGCAGCGGAAATTAAGAGATAGAAGACTATCAGTAAGAGGAGGAGAGCTGATGAGACGAAGAGCCTTAGACTCCACTCTGTCCAAGAGAGCTGTGCGAGTGGAGCCCCCCCACACGTGAGATGCATACTCCATACGAGGGTGGACAATGCCCCTGTATATGGATAGCAACTGTGCGGGGAAGAAGAACTGGCAGAGACGATACAATGAATGGCGAATGAACACTCACTTTATAGCTTCAACTCGCTGTAACTCTTATATTTTTGCTCTTATTGAATATTCAGTCACTGTTTAGAAGTTGGCACACTTTTTCAATTCTTTTAGTATGTAACATGTACTGACAAGAAAAAAAGAAGTAAGTGGTCAAAATTGCCAGAAAATAAAACTGCAAACTGGCGCCATGACAGGTGAGCGTCACTCCTGGCATGAGAGATGAGACTTGACTGCTAAATCCTTAAAGAACAATTAGACCATAGGGGAGTTGTAATTTCTCAGCAATCTTGACCACCTACTTTTTTCTTTATCAACACATGTAACATACCTAAAGTATAGGAAGTGTGCTGATTTTGAAACAGTGACTGAAAATCAATGCGAGCAAAACTATGGGAGTTACAGCAAGTATTAGCAAAAAAAAAAAAAAAGTTTGCTGAGTTTACAACTTTTTATTTTCCTTCCATTAGTTTTAACATAATTATTTTAGGCTGACATGCACCTATGTATTATGAGCATGATGGCAGACTTTTCCTAAATGTTGTCTGGTCGTTTGCTAATATCGCTAAATAGTATAGCTTTTCAATGCACTGATAACTTGAAATACATCTACTCTTTTGACATGACCAACTCAAGACCCAAGCCAGTATCTTTCTGAGGTTATGACTGTAGGCTGCATCCTAATCTAACTATTGTGGCTTCTTCCAACACTGTCAATTACCTTCAAGGATTTAGGAGTGTTTGTAATCCGCTCTTGTGTGTGGGCACTAGATGAAATGTGCAAATTAGACTCTGGGTGCAATTTAGTTCTGTAAAGAGTGAGGATGGTAAAGTGCTGTGTTGCACTGGGATATTCAAATCAGTAAGAAGACTATTTTGTTTATATTTTTCCATTTCAAACCTGTGACAAATGGAAAAGAAGGGAGCAGGTGATGAAAGACAGTACAACAAAAGAGCAAGATGGACTGCAGCAGTTTGTGCAGCAGTCATACAAGTTGTAATAGGAGTAGCAACATCAGAAAAACCTGTTACCTTCTTATGACAGACTGTGGTGCCCATTTCATAGGCTATCAGGTAATATTTGTATGCTGTGTTTTATGCAGAACTGCTTGATTAATTGCCAAACCAACCTAACCTGACAGTGAAAGTAGAATCAGCTAAATATGTGATGTCATACACAAGTTGTTTTTAAGTGTAAATTTGTGTATGACATTACATAGTTAGCTGATTTTACTTTCACTGTGTTTGGTTAAGGTGGTTTGGCAATTCATTAACTAGCTCTGTGTAAAACAAAACATATAAATATTACCTGACAGCCTATGAAGTGCGCACTGCAGTCTGTCTTAAGAAGGTTTCCAGTTCCTCTCTGATGTTGATGTTCCTGTTACCAATCACTTGACTGCTGTAATGAGTCTTGCTCATCTGTTTTGCTGTCTTTCATCACCTGCTCCTTGCCTTTTCCATTTGTCACACAGGTTTTAAATGGAAACATATGAAACAGAATAGTCTTGTCCTTCCTGATTTGAACATCTGACTGTAACACAACACCATCTTCATTGTTTACAGAACTAATGGGGCTCCAGAGTCTACTTTGTACTTTTCAGTGTGTGAATACACACAAGTGGCTCACAAGCACTTTTCTAAAACCCTTGGAGATAATATAAAATGTTGTAAACGGCCACAATAGTTACACGGCAGAATTACACAGTGAAGGTTTACTCGTGTTTTTGATATTTCATCAAGTATCTCTCTCTGAAAGTTTCATGTATTATTTTTACACTAGTGTTCATGTAAAAATACAAAAATGCCCACCCACACTGCAGAAACAACTGATCACCTGCTGTCCACTGACACAAACAACAACATCTGGGAAAATCCATGCAAACTACCTGGATAGTTCACACATATTTTCCCGGCATGTGGGATCCATGTCTGTGGACGTTAGGTGATCAGTTGTTTTTACATGGAACTCTCACCTGTAACTGGATGACAAAGAGAAATAACAAAACACTGGAAAATAGGTGTAAACTTAAATCTATTGGTGGATGGGAGCCTGAATCCTCATCTAACTTCTGACTTTTTACAGTATTTTCCATTACCTCCAAAGATTTAGGAGTTTTAGTGAGGCGCTCGTGTGTGTACACACGTCTAAAAGTACAAATTAGACTGAAGTCATATGCTCCTGTGAACAGTGAAGATGAAGTGTGCATTGCAGTTTGTTATAAAGGGAAGGTTCCCAGCTCCTCTCTGATGCTGATGTTCCTGCTACAACTCATTTGCCTGCGGTAATTCATATTGCTTTTCTGTTTTACTATCTTTCATAATTTGCTACTTGCTTTTTCCATTTGTCAAAGTCTTTAGATGGAAATCTTTAAAATGAAAGAGTCTAATTTGAACTTTCCGTTGTGTGCACACACGAGCAGCTAACAAATACTCTTCAATTCTTGGAAGTAATATAAAAAGCCACAACAGCTAGACAGGGATGCAGGCTTCCCTCCACTGACAGAGCAAAAGTAATGTCCAAGTGCTGATCAGGTTTGGTTTTGACATGGGCTGTGACACCACAATCAAACTTACCTAATAGAATGCTACATATGGAATTTGTATTGAAATTGTAGGAACCTGTCACGACACTGTTTCCTATGAATTCTGCTAATGATATGTCTGGGAGACTTTAAATGCACTTTGGTGACATTCACTGATTTATTTATTGTGAAACCAAATGGTAAGTATTCATCCAGAGGTTCTTTTACAATATTACTGATTTAGTACAGCTTTTAAGACCTGCAAGTAGTATTTCTAGCATATTATTTATGCCTTGTCAAAGTTTTAAATCTACATTGTAAGATGAAACATAAGTATATATTTTCCAGCCATTTTTGCTACATATTTTATTAAAATCTTAATGAAATATTGATGGATTACGTATCAAAATGTTGCAAACAAGAGCAAGATAGTTCTTGTGGGTGTAAGAGGTTACCCATTATGAAACTGACTTAAGAGCTTTAGAATACCTTGAAGGGAGCAAGTGAGATGATCGAGACAGGCATGGACAGTATGCAGACAGCAAAGAGGAGTGTCACAGTCTCTATCTCGACAAGAGTTTTGGGGTACAGACATCAGGACAGGCTGATTGATGCATCCTCTGCAAAATTTATAGTTATAAGGTAAGTTAAGGTAAAAAAGGAAAAATGAGAGGAGAAACAGCTTGAACATTTGCATGATGTTGCCTGAGGGAGAGTTGAAGGAAGAGATGAAGACAGAGAGGAAGAAGAGCAATGGATGGCAACAGTGTGTGTGTGTTCATAACAGCACTGTAAACTTATAGCAAATTTTTCCTTGGTATTAAGAATAAAATACACCATCAGGCAGAGGTAGAGAATGTTGGGAAAGGCCTTTAACCTGTGATGGACTTCTAATGGCTCAAGATAATGATGAAGTCCCCCAGATATAGAAATGGTAATATACTTGCAATGTGAATTTCTAAATACAATGTAGCTCTGAACACAAACCTGGAAACTGAGTCTTCCTTTGGTGTTATTTGGACTGCTCCTCTTTCCAAAATGTCTTGATGCTTGGATGTCCCTTTTTTGTTACCACCATTGTCCTTTGCTTTTCATCGGAGTAAATCAGAACACCATTGCTGGAAGCATAATTGGATAGCAAACTAAAATCATGGAGTGACATGAAGTCCTTGTAGAGCACTCCTTCAGTAAACTCCAAGCGTTCTCTCTCCATCTCCCACAACTTGATCTGAAAATAAAGTAGATGAAATGTAAAAATAAATAAAGATCATAGATTTAGCCACAACTTTTAAGTTTTATCTGTTTAATACAATGGGAGATGCAGTATGGTGCAGTTACAACATACTGTCAGCAACAGACATGAAGTAAATGACTAATGTAAGGGTGTCCCTACCACCACCACTGAATGTGTTTCTTTACTGTACAAAACTAATAACTAATAACTTTTATTGTAAAACCTTAATTTAGCACGTGTTCAAGTTATTATTATAATTATTGATATTTTATTATATATATATATATATATATATATATATATATATATATATATATATATATATATATATATATATATATATATATATATATATATATATATATATATACACACACACACACACACACACACACACACACACACACACACACACACACACACATAATGCTTCATGAACACCAGTCATAATCACCATTTCTCAAGCAATGTTCTGCACAGGGAAAATGATGGCCTGAATTGGTAGTCATTAACTATAAGTATCGTATTAGGAGAGAAGGTGACTGAGTTTAAATATTTAGGGACAGTTTTAAGTAAGCATGGAAGTATGGAAGGTGAGGTGAAGGAAAGAGCAGTGAAGGGCAGACAAATAGTAGGTGCATTGGAGAGAGTTAGAAGGGAAGAAGTGTGAGCATGGAGGTAAAGAGGGGAATCAGGAACAATATTATCCTGCCAACTCTGTCATATGCATCAGTGACATGGACATGGAATGCAGCACAGCAATTGAGAATGTGTAGTGGAAATGAGTTATATAAGAGGTGCATGTGGTGTTTCAGGATGGGATGGGGAAAGTAATGGAAGCATGTACAAGAGGTTTGGTATAGGTGTGACAACGAAAGGAGTGAAGTGTGGAGTGGTCCAATGAGTGAAACACTGTACGCTAAGATGGTTTAGACATATGATTAGAATGAAGGAGAATAAATTTATGAAGAGAGTGTATGAGGGAGGGATTGGGGGAGGGGGTGTCAGGGGAAGACCACCTGTGAAGTGGATCAATAGGGTGAGCGAGTATAAGAACAAGAGAGATGGAAGTAGCAGGACTGAGTGTGCTGAGAGGGAGTGCCAGAACAGGGAAAGAGGGAGTGCCAGAACAGGAAGAGATGGAAACACTTCTGCCATGGCCACCCCCTAGAGAGAAGTTCCCGTGAGGGAGCAGGGCGTCAGAGATATAGAGAGATAGGCAGATTAAATCAGCACAAGTTTCTTTGATACCCATTTCACGTTAACTCAACATTATCCTGTATAAGTATTCTGTGTTGTAGTCTCCCGAGTGGGTTTATACATTAGGGAATTAAAATGTATAGGTTTTACCCATGTGCATGGTTGTTTTGATTTATCCTTTAACTAAAATAAGCCCAAAGGTCATTAGTATTGGTACTGAATAGAAAACACAAGATTCTTGTTCCAGAAGCTACAACTTTGAAGGGTACAGACGATGGACTACCTGCCACTGGGTCAGGATGATCTCTGATTTAATTCTTAAGCCCTTTTTGCAGGAGGATTTTGCTATCAGTAATAAATAATAAGTTATAAATGGCTAATGTAATAGTGAAGGGGCAATACACATAAAATTACTGTACCTACCACTGTCAAAGACGCTTTTTCCCCCCCCAAAAAAAACCAAAAAATTAGCATGTCTTGAACGTTGAATGTTATTTTTACAGTATGGTATGTGTGTATTGTTTGGCATATATATTACAATATGGTGCTGCTCCAGTATAATAAGATAGACATGTACTACAAGTAAGTAATCAAAGAAACAATTAAATATCTAGTAAAATTGGTAAAGATCAGAATAATTTAATAATTATTTATTTATTCATTTATTTATTTATTTATTTATTTTATTTATTTATTTATTTTTTTTCATAATATAGCACTTGAAAGTGGGGTGCATCTTTGACACCAGCTAATCTGATACTTATCGTTAATGACTACCAATCATCATTTATCATTTCTTTGTTACTCCCAGTCGGGCATATGATGAACTGCGTGGCCAAGGACTTTACAGGCCATCATTTTCCCTGTGCAGAACATTCCTTGAGATATAGTGATTATGACTGTTGTTCATGAAGCATTATGTGTATTATTTCTATATGTACACAGCATATAAATATCCTTCTGTATTCTATTTCCAGAAGCAGTATGTTATGGCAGGGGAGGGGGGCTTCTCTATCACTTTTTCCCCCTTGAGCTACCTACTTTGCTGCAAACAAAAAATATCAATAATTATCAGTAAATTGAACAGTTAATATTCATTTTTCACTCTGATAGTAAAAACATCCTGAGAATAAAGAGTTCAGAGCTAATACTGAGGTTACCCTGACTCAGCAGTCTCTTGAAACAAGAACCACTTTTAATAACTTTGCTTGTGATCATTGAGTGTATTCTCACTCACCTGGTCAGCCACTGTGCGAGGAACAACACTGCTCAGCTTGTACATCTCTGGGTGACAATGTTGCTTCAAAAAACTAATGATCTGCTCTGCTCCAATACCCTTCAAGAGGGCTCGACGAACACTGCTGCGGGAGATGCTTGCCACCACCATGTTGGGGAATCTGTAGACAGAAAAATTGTACTGCCCTCAAATTATCAAAACACAATAACATAAAGTTTCAATAAAAGCTGAATATCATACTTGATTCTCTCTGCTACTCTACTTAATTTATAATGATGGAGCTACTGTGCAGAGATTTTCTTTCTTCTATGAATCAATATTTTTGATACCCAAACCTAGTCAGGACATGGAGGCTTTTAGATAGTATAGGTATATAAAAAATCCTACCCCTTCTTTTTAATACCTACTAATCATGAAGACCAGAACCAAATATCCTTGATATATAGGAAAGGGGAGAGCCCTTAAGAAGCAAACAAATCAAAAATATATGCAAGTGTCAAGTGGCTTGGGCTACACTACACACATACACATAAGACCATATGAAGGTTTAGTCCTCAGAGGGTTTTCTACAGCATGTCCATTCCTGAGGCAGCCTTCACTTTTGCTGTTGTACTTATAACTTGTCCATTGGCATTTATCCTCTTATCTCTATCAGCTTTGAAAAACTACATGTTGATATCAGTCATCTCCATTAGATTTCCATTTATCAGTTTTAACAATATTCCCATGAAACAGTCATGCAGCTTTCCTTTTTCAGCAATTCTCCACTTTTTTTCTGACATCATATAACCCTCGGCTTTCTTATGAAGTGATTAAAATTGTCTCTATGTAAGCATATTATTACATAAAATTGACAGTATGATTGGTTCACTGCTGTGATAATCAATGTTTTATTAATTCCTAAACCAAAATAAGCTGAAATGCATCTGATATGGAAAAAGATCTTTTGTAATGGTATTATATTTCCATGATAGAACAGGCACTGAAAGGTACAGAGGAAGGTATTGCAAACTATTACTTAATTTTTACATCAGTAATGGAGTTTTTCATGCTTACCTGCCCTCAATGTCACAAAAAATGGCAAGAAGAGAAATCTGCAGCTCAGAAGTGGTGTATGCATAGATGCGGTAGTTGGTCTCAATGATCAGGTTTCCTTGCTTTGGAACATCTATGTTACCCTGGAAAAATGAACAGGTAAAACTCTTGACCTTAAACATAACATCTAGATAAGTTTCTAAGGTACTTCATGACATTAAAATCATGCCATTCTTTCCACAAGTTGAGTCCACAAGTACCCTGACTTAACTAAGCAGTGTATCTTGACTATCCCTAGTTATTCATCTTGAAGGCTTCCTTTCTCATCCCAACATATATGAGGTTTCTTTTCTAAAGCTAGAAAAGGATGAGGTAAGACAGGCCTAGGATAAATTAAACACTCTTTCAACACACTATTCAAGCTCAAATGTGTTCACCCCTAAAGATGCAGGCTTTACTGGAAACTAATTACCATATTTTTTAGCATATAAGACACTTACACATATGACATAAATTAAATTTAGCATGAACTATGATGAGAAAAACAAAACTTAAGATTTTCTAGAATCTACCTAGACCTGTTAGGGGGACCCACCACTCACCTCAGACCTTTACATTACTCTCATTAACTTCAAATTCCTTTCATGTGAGCTGAGCTGCCACCCCTATGAGCCAAGCAGCTCCATATAAATCCCACAGCTCACCTTGTTCTGACCAGCTGTGATGTTGAGGGCAAGCCTTGTTGGGTAGAACCTCCCTGAGCTCCTCTTCCGTAAGTACACTAGACCAAACTCTCGTAAGTGTTGCAGGAATGTAAGAAGCTCATTGTTCATGCCCTCCATGCTGTAGTCCTGCAAGGTGAATTGTGAATAAGTTTAGGAGTGCAAATGAGCCTAGTTGTACATTTCTAAACAGTAATAAGGTAGACCACATTTTTACTAAAACAAATTATCTTCACTTTTAAAAATACTTCTAGGAAGGAAATGTATGGGCAAGGGTCTAAAAAAAAACTATGATGTAAAGAAAAAAATTTGTTCTAAAGTTCCATGTGGGTAGCCATAGTGCTGCCAGTATACTTTCCTAGGATTCTGTTATTGTTTTGAGGGGCATAATGGGTGCCCTGGACTCATTATTGATTATTTTTACAACACGTTATATAGTTTCCTACAGTTCATATTTCAAACTTTTTTTGTATTATAATTTCCTACATTTGAGAATCCAGGATGTTGGACCTTTCACATTACAAATTCTTGCCTTAAAGAGCTCAGACTAATGGGATTTTTTCAGATTAGTGAAAGTCAGACATACAGACTCTGCCTGTAAAGGGTTTCATAACATGACAGGTTACAATAGCAACAGTATATAATATGGGGATACAAACAACTGATTATATGTCAAACTCTGGGCTTATTCCTGTGGCTTTGCTTAAAAAGCATGACAATGAAAACCTAAAAGCTATAACAGATGCAACTCATAATTCTATGTACACAAAAACCTTTCCTGACCTTTCCAAGTGTGGAGAAGGAGAGCTTGAAGAGGAAGGTGAGGCAGGCAACAAGACTGAGGCCACGTTCAGTCACTGTCTCCAGGTACTTGAGGATGAAAAACCACACCTGTGATGCTGTATCCAAGAGAAGGAACTGGAAGCCCGAGCTGGTAATCTGCATGTTATCAGACTCCCCGCTGCTGCAAGGAGAAACTTCAGATTGAGAAAATTTTTAAATTTATGTTTACAGGAAAAAGCAGGAACTCCAGACCTCTATCATGCACAGCAGCACTATAAGTGTAAACTAAGAGTAGAAGAGAGAATTGGTATGCTATTCAGCTTTTTTTTTCACGTCTTCGCCTGTGGCGCCATTACTAAGACTATTACTAAGACAATGTCATGATGTTATGATAATTAGAAGGTGGTCCAATGTTTCTGTGGCTACAGGTTCCCTAGCATGGTGGTGGAAGCAAGCAAAAATATGAAATGCACCTGTGGAATATTATGTACTCAACAACGATCAAAATTTAAAATGATGGAATTTCCTGGTCACTTCATAATGACAAAGAAATCATATAGCATTTGGTTCAAAACATATGTGGTATCATCTAAAGAACTACATATTTAACTTAAAAAAAGAAAAAATAACTATATTCTATGTAATTTGTAGTGAAATATAATTTTGATCATTTTTAAAGCACTGCATTTTCAATGTGTCCTAAGAATAGAGAAAGTAAGAAACAATATTTCTTGAAAGACCACCTTTTTGGCTTCAGGTGCAAAAACACAAGAATAAAAATAGAGGGAAGGTGGAATTACTAAGGAAATTCTTTCAAATAAAATAGATATCAAAATAAAATTGTAAATTTAAAACATTCATAATGAGAAACACTTAAGTTCAAGTTAATACGAAATGAAATGATTACAAATTGTGGCACCCCCACCAACAAATATATCAATAAAACAAGACTGTTAATGTAAGCATAGATGACAACATTTTTCACCTCTCTATAAGGCCTGCATGAAGCAGAGTTCGCATGGCATCACGGGATATTGCCTTGGGTCCTCGCCCTGGCTGGACCAGAAACTGAAGCACACTCTCCCAGCGATCCATGGCATATTTGTCAAGGAAATCCAAATCCCTTTGGTGGGGATCTGCATCCAGACTGGCTGACATAGTCCATGGCTTGCCTCTAAAAAACAAAATTCATTGTCAAAACATTTATAACAGCCACCTACCCCAAGAAACAAACCATTATGCAAGCTTATACCTCCTCATTCATTTTTCTTGATATAAACAAACAAACATTTTTAATTTTCTTTCCTAGTACAAGAACTATTTTTCATACATGTCATTTATAATTAGTACACTTAACCCTCAATTTCCCAGCTATCAGATTTTCTGGGGTTAGGTAATTACAGGACACAAATCCAGTAGAGTCCAGGAACCAAATTAGAATCCACGTAAAAAAATCTGGGGTTTGGCTAAGTCTGGCAGTTGCCAGACATATGGCCAGCCAAGTTCAGATATCAAAACAGAAGTGTGGCCATTAAACAGGTTCCTTCCCCCGGTCAATGTCTATAATAACCGTTAGGTGGCTGCATGTTGTTGGGATGGTGGTGATGGTCATGCCGCCTCCACAACGGTTTCACTGATTCACTAAACTTCATGTTCTTGTTCAGAGTTGTTGAATTACTTTAATTTTATTTGATCTTTGTGTATTAGTATACTTCACTCTATGTTTGTCTGTTTTAAACAAAATCTCCACAATGGGTTCAATAAACTTCTTTTTCTTCTTCTTGTGACATACATTCTTGCCATCATCATCATCATCATCATGCTCATCCAATCCCATCAATGCCAAGTCTTCCTGTATACACCTTCTCCATGTTTTCCTAGGTCTACCAACTGGTCTCCTTCCTTCTACCTCCAATCTCTCCAAAAACCCAAGCACTGTATCCTCCCCTGCTCTCTTTACATGTCCAAACCATCAGAGTCTTTCCCTTCTGAGCACTATTTCCAGGTCCTCGACTCCACATCTGTTAGCTACATCTGCACTGAACACCCTGTCTTGCCACCTGATCCCCAACATATACCTAAGCATTCTGCGATCACTTGCTCTCAATATCTCCATCAATTTTCTAGTTAGAGTCCATGTTTCTGCTCCATACAACATCACTGATCTAATACACATTTGGTACACCCCTGCTCTGCTCTTTAGAGGGATTCTATGATTCACAAGTAAACTAGCCATCTCCCTCCACTTTAACCATGCTGCCCCGTCTCCGCAGCCTGTTTGCGTATGTTTCCAGTTTCGTGCACGAGTGCAAACTCAGATAATCTTGGATTTTATTGTAAATTTTGTAAATTAAGAGTTTCAGTTAAATTGATTTTTGTATTTTGTGTGTTTCCAAGTAACCATTCCTTTTCTTCTAAATTGTCCACTTTCTTTTGTTATTCAGTCAGAGAAAAAAGGACCAAGAAATTAGGCCGTTTTATCTATTTTTTTCTTTCTTAAGTAGCTTATTCTTTGTCCAGTACTTACTTTTATATTTTCTCCCAAGACCCTAGACCACCCAGTAACATCAGTGTAACAACTGACAACACTGGGATGTAACACCATGCACCAGGTCTTCCTGGGAATCCCCACTCTCCCTTCACTGGTGGGTGACCAACCAGGTCCTTTGCTATGTTTCTTTATCTTCCTCCTTCTCTCTCATTGCTTTCACTTTCATTTTCTTTCTCAGTGTCTCATGTGTTTGGGGGGGCCACTGAACAGGCAGTTTATTGTGTCCACACACCTCCCTCTCTACCTGTATTATCTTTTATAATAATAATAATGACTTTTATGCTCATAACTTTCACCGTTGGAAGACTACGGTAGTAGTGTCTCCCAGACACTTGGTCAACGGCAGGCCAAAGTGAGCAAGGCGACTCTTCAAGAATCAGCATCACAGAGCTCACTTGAGCTGACAGTTGCAGTGGAACCCTGTAAGACATTCTATAGGAGAGTTTTGAGCATATGGCCCCAGGCATATGATAACCCAAGTTTTACCCCTTATGGATCATTTGCATTATTATATGCATTCCTGGCTGATGTACAGCTAGTAATAACTGTAATAGCTGGTTAAACCATCTATCATAATACAGAGTAAAAAAAAGACTTCAAGAAGTAATGGACAAGAAAAGGAAGTGGCACAGGACCGTGACGATGACAATAAGAACATAAGAACATAAGAACGCAGGAGTCTGCAAGAGGCCGCAGGTGCTGCCGAGCAACTCCTTTGACCCTACTCCGTGTGTATCTAACCCCCTAATATATAAATCCAAATGTGACAATTGTATTGGCACTCACCACATGACTGCTAGCCTATTTCACTCATCCACACCACTGTTAGTAGTACCAATTTTTTTGTCTGTGTATTGAATTTATCCAGTTAAAACCTGTTACTTGTGTGTCCTACCGTCTCTTACCAACAAAAGAAGACTTGGGCTTTCTGTTTGCTTACTTGAAATAATAAATCCACCCTATTAGCTCAGATTTCTCTGCTTGAATGCATTGTGCCCTTTGTGAGAGATCTTATCCATGCAGTCATATAATCTGTGAGTTTCACCTTGGAAAACTAGCGTCTTGATGATCGACTCAATTACTCTACATCTTGGTATCATCATCTGCAAATAACATCACTACACTATTCCTGTGTGTCTAAGTCATTGATAATAATAAAAAAAAAAAGGACCTAATACGAACCTTGTGGGACCCCACCCACAACACATCCCCAGTCTTTTACCATTGATTTGCACTCTTTGCTTTCCTTGCTAAGCCACGCCTTGACCAGTTCAAAACTTTACCTCTACTCATCGAGTGAGCCTGTAATTTAGCAACAGGTCGTTGAGGAAGAACTTTGTCAAGCAACTTACTAAAAAGATAGATTACACATCATTTTTTTTTTCTCTGTCAACAAAAATACAAATACTTTATTGTAGAAGGACAAGAGAGAGGTGAGACATGCCCTTTGTGAACCCATGCTGCCCATGCAGATTATAAATAATCTCTATGCTATGCTATGCTGGCTGGACTCCAGCATGGATGGAGCATCTTCCCTATAATAAATGTTAATTTGAAGCACGATAGTTTTGACCTTTTTGAAAATCCCTTTTTTTTTAAAAACTTTATAGCTACTTTCCCACCATTATCCACGTATTCATACATCTTAAATACGGGTTGGTAATTATGTCACATTAGATATTATCCTTATCATCCTATCATCTCCTCATCCCCTCTGGAATATCCCCGTCGTTCTTGTTGTTTTTTCTTCTTCTTCTGAACTATCATTTGCATACTTGATCTAGAACTCTTATATCCTGGTATTATCTGCCATCCCCCCCTCATTTCTCTCCACCTCTTTCATTATATAAAGGAAGTCCTCTCTCAACAGTGTGCTCATATATTTTCGTCAAAACAATGTATTGGATTTTATGTTTTTTAGCTGCTTTTAATTTTCCTTTTGTTTTTTCTTTTCTTTTTTTTTGTTTCATTTTTCTGAAAGAAGCCCTTCTTTAGCCCTTTTTTCTCATTTTTGCTTTTCTTACTTTTTTTTTTCTTAACTAATTTTTTTAGTTCTTCTGTTTTTTTTTTCGGCTTCTTCTAGTAATCCTGAGAGTATATCATGACCGACAGTGGCTCAGCTTAATACCATCAACATCCCAGATAAACCTCACTAGTTATGATTTTGCCACAGCACAAAGTTATTTAGAGTTTGTGAATACAAGATTAGTGACTGCTCACCCTCCAAGCATGGCCATCTTTAGGTTCTCACGGAAGGTGGAGCTCAGTCTGATGGCTGTATTGCCCTGATGGTCTTTCACCTCCTGCCAGATACACATGTCCAACAGCACCTGCGTACCCTGGCGGTGCTCTGCCGCAATGTCCCCGACATCCCTGTTGGAGCACAAACATTAAGTATTTGCAGTTGTGTGCAAGACAATTAAATAAAAAATCTGAGGTCTACATGCCATCTGCAAACAAAAATACAATCTCTCACTGGCAGTTATACAGTGATTTTTTTTTATCAGAGATCAGTGCTCACATACACATCCAAATCCCTTTCACAGCTGGAATAACTAAGAAGTATATTATTTATTTTCTAGTTATTTTGTGGGTTATTTTTTCCTACACTTGAGATGCCTCCATGATACAGGGGTTGAGAGGCTCCTCTACCCACAACTCATGCACCAAAAAGTATGGCCTATTTGGACTGACACTGGTGAGGTATAACTGCTTTCGACCAAAATCTTAGGTCAGGGCCCGATGTCACCTCAGACTTTGTTACTGACAATGCATATGTGATAATGATAGCAATTACAAATAACTATCAAAATGTAGGTGTTCCAATATTGTCTGCAATGTTAAACTGTTACCACTCAACAATACCAGCAATACAAAATATCCCCAAAATTTTAAATGTGTTGATAACATCTAATTCATTGTTGAGATTACAAGACAAATCTAATAATGAACTAAAATATGAATGAAGTGCACACATAAAATCAGGTAACAGTCAGGTTACTCAGGTATCAGAAAGACTGTCAATGAGGTGTACTGGCCTGCCTGCATCATGCTGGGGGATCCATGAGGCCAGCAGGACCTGGGCAACTGGCTTGTTGACAAACAGGAGGCGCAGGATGAACTGTCGACTTAGGGCTGGAAGCTCTCTGAAGAAGAAAGGGAATTTCTCATAAAGACTTATTCTCACCCATTCCTGGGAAGCTGCAAAAGAAGCCATTCATTCATACAATCACAAGCAGCTCACGAATGTGGACTAGATAAGTAAAGAAAAGTTTCGTATTTAGTGTAAAATGAGAAAAGAATTAACATGCTAGTAAAAAATAACAAAAGGAAAAAATAAAATAGAATATGATCAGATAAAGTACTGAGGAGTAATGCATAATACCAAAAGAAGAAAATATCAGAAAAATTAAAAATTAAAAAATTAATGCTTGTGATGCAACTATAAATACGAAAAATATTGATATTACTATGAACCTAAACATGGCCAAGTGACTATGATGATGCCAAGTTTATTAAGGACATCAGTAGGCTATTCATGAAGCAATCAAGACTCACTCATTCACTACGACGTTGTGAATAAGTGCATGTTTTTTTTTTTTTTTTGGGGGGGGGGTAACATCGTAATTGTTAATGGCCCTGCGCTGGCAGTGGAGCGGTGCCTGAAACCAAACCTCGTCAACGGTAAACGGCAAATACGGTGTTTTACTTGAAAGTTGAAGTTCATCAATATAATCACTTCTGTAAAATAATCTAAGGGACAATAAAGGATGAACCTGACTCCGGACAGCGGGCCGGGCGGCAGGGCTGGTGCATGACCCGCATGTGACCTGGTGACAATTATTACTGAGTGTCAACTTTTATGTCTGGGTTAGTGACTGCTGCACAATGAGGTGGTGGAGGTCTGCTTAAAACTACCCTCCTAGCGACCCACCTGAAGACCGCCAGGCAGGTGGCGGGGTGGTTGTACAGCCTGTCCAGGGTGTCGCGGCTCAGGGACTTGAGGTAGTCCTGCAGGTTCTTGCAGGTGAGGGTCTGCGGGCCGTACATGGCGGCGGGCACGGCAGCCCCTTACTGGGCCTTCCTTATCGTCCTCAAGGTATCCTCCTGAGAGTGTGCTGGCCTCCCCTTTACTGAATGTGAGTGTGCACTATTCACAACTCCGCAAGCACCTCTCGTGGCGGCCTCCGGTGGTCTGGGTCTGGGCAGGTCGTCCGGGTCATGAGACATCCCATCCTTAACTTAGCATCACGGAACATAAGAACAAAAGAACATAGGGAAACTGCAAGAGGCCGGGTGACCTACACAGGGCAGCTCCAGAATCCCCCCCACTACTCACGATGGGTGAGGTGTAGTTTCAGGGGTTACAGGTAGAGGCTTGATCCTCGTTATACCGGCGGTACTAGGCACGCACCAGTACCCTGTCTCCTTACTGCCCCCACACCTCATTGCCACCTGTCGTCCTCGTCCATGTAGCTATCCAGTCTACTCTTACAACAAGCTATCGTCCCTGCACTAACTATGTGATTGCTGAGTCTATTCCATTCCCCCACCACCCTATTACTAAACCAATGCTTGCCTATATCTCTCCTAAATCTATACTTTTCTAATTTAAATCCATTACTGCGAGGTCTATCCTGCTGGCTAATTCTCAGTACTTTACTTATATCGCCTTTGTTGTAACGTACCCTTGACCCATTTGAATACTTCTATCAGATCTCCCCGCACTCTTCGTCTCTCTAGTGAATGTAAGTTTAGATGTTTCAGCCTATTTTGATATGGGAGGTTCCTCAGCCCCTGAATCATCTTGGTCATCCTCCTCTGAACTGATTCTAGCAAGTTGATGTCCATTCTGTAGTGTGGGCACCAAAACTGGACAGCATAATCTAAGTGTGGCCTAACTAAAGGTAAATAGAGTCTGAGGATGACCTCTGCACTCCCGTTGGTTACCGTCCTGAAAGCCTAATACCCTGTTAGCCCTAGTCCTCGCACTAATACATTGCTTCCTTAGTTTTAGGTCAGAGTTCACTAACACTCCCAAATCCCTTTCACACTCAGACCTGCCTATCGCCATGGAGTCTAAACTATACCCGTGTAATGGGTTGCGTGTTCCTACACTAAGTACGCTACACTTGGTGATGTTAAAATTCATCTGCCATTTCTCTGACCAAGCTGACAGTTTGTTGAGATCCTCCTGCAGTGCTCTAGCATCCTCCCCTGTCCTAATAGTGCGTCCTATTTACCCAAACATTTATTATCATAAAGTAACTAAGCGAAGCCTCTAAGTGTAAAAAAGTACCAAAGAGGACCTGAAAAGCGATGCAAAGTTTATTAGGTCACAAGAAGAAGAAGAAGAGTAATTGTTGATTTCCTAGCCAGTCATCATTTGCTTTTATAATAGAATAAATAAACTTGGGTTGGACAGATCCCGACAAGCAGTCGACAAAAGACACGGTACCGTGTCGAAATTCATGTATGTATTCAAGAGGAGATGTCTCATGATCCCCTTTAAGAACTATCAATCAATCAATCAATCAGAATTAGGGGACCCGTTGCCGAGGCTGCGTCAACAACAACAACAACACTTGCGTTTGAGCCGTGAGGGCTCAGGGCAGAACTCCCAAAAACACTGAAGAAGACTTGTGCGGCGTACCCAGCCCGAGGAAACTTTATAGAAGGACAAGACTGAACCAGCCCAAGGTGGTGCTGACTGTGGGTTGCAGATCAGCAGGTGATGTGCGTGGAGACAGCCATCACTCCTGGGATTTACGACCCCGCGTAGTATGGCCTGGTAAGGCCAAAAGATCTTTCAGGCGAGTCATTTTTTTATTTTTTACGTCTCCGCCTATTGCGCCGGTAGGCATGCTTGAAGGGCCTGGATGGTATTCGGCCCCAGCCCGTCATGGCGCAGGCAAGTGTTTATAGTGGCGCCATCTTCTCTTGCTAACCCCCTCCTGATTACGGAGTGCTGCGCGCCACATTACACGATAATCTTATGCTTATCATGCCTATTGATGATAGTTAGGTGTCATAAAAGTGAGTGCTCACAAAGGGTGCTTCTTCTGTGTCCTATGGCCTCATGTATGTTGTAATCCTTTTAAAAATGTTTTAAAAACTTATATTCCAATAAAATTTTGTTTCATATACACCTTTTTCCAGCAGTTCATGCCCATTGATAAGTGCCTATCTTAAATGCAGATAAATCTGTGAGATTATTGTGTTGGACATAAATCAATAAATGAAGGAATTGGTTGCAGATGGACAAAGAATCAGATGAAACTAGTGCTGCAGCAGCACAAGGTTGTCGGGCTGATTTAAGGGAGAGGTTTTTGGTAGCAGTGACCACCTTGGCAGGACAGCAGGCCAAGGTCAGCATGACAGATGGCGTTGAGGTACAAGGAACATTTCGTGCAGTGGACAAAGACGTCCTCTTGGCCCAAATGCAAGACCTGCAGACTCCATTTATCTCGTATCCAATGGCCAAGATTCGCCTCCCAGACTGCTTTAATTTTACTTTCATCTAATTGTAGACAAAAGGTTGCACAAATATACAACTTCCTTATAGTTTAGTTGGCAAAACTTTTTCATGAATTTGTAAACTTCGTTATTGGATATACTTTCAATATGATTTAGTCCATAAATTGTACCTATAAATCCACAAGTCCTTGAACAACTAAATATTTTCAATTTAACCTGTTATTATTTATATTACAAGAAATAAAAATAAAATAAAATTGTATATATATATATATATATATATATATATATATATATATATATATATATATATATATATATATATATATATATGCCATGTATTCCATCATTTGCTCCTCAGAACTATATAAAGGAAATCCGTGCTTTTTTTTTAACCCACTGCCCGCAGCACAGCTCAAAATTTACGCTGCGCAGCTTTCCCATAAAAACTCAACTTACACATACAACACGAGATATATAGTATTGTGCTCACCTTAAATCTGCGTAGCTCATGTTGCCTCCCGGTTCTTCATTTAACTTCTTATGAGATGAGTGAAGGTAGAGCTGACAAGATCTTCAGCCGCTAGTATATGAACGACAAGTCATTCATCAGCAATACATGAATTCAGAACTCCTTATTCATCACCACCACTTCCTCACATATATAGTGCAAAGGAATTTTGGTTATCACATAAAAAAAAAGGGTACTAAAACTTCAAAATTGTACAAGCAAAATATGGTTACGGAAATTATCACGTATCGAGGATAGCCTGTGTGTTTGTGACGTGTTTGGAGGTTCAGAAAAACAAGTAACTCAATATATACAATTGTTGCAGCAGTTTGAACATACATGGTTATATTTGAAACAAAGGTGTCGTAACTTTCATAAGATATATACGAATTAACGTCACATACATGAATTCAAGCTGCAATTAGTCTTACAGAGCAAAAAGATTGCAAAACCATTAAATATCAATAATTTTCCCTCTGTAAAACTGTCAAGTTATAGTAAATACTAGTCTTCTTGCAATTATATTAACGTAAATGAATGTGAATTGACAATGGATACTATTTTCAAATATTTTAACTTGTACTAAATTTTTTTTTTACAAATGAGGAAAACTGCCAACAAACATATGAAACAATATTGAACCTGAAAAAAAAAAAATGACTATCTACATCATACTGCAAATACAGTAAGTTCTAATTAGCTGCTGTCTTAGCAGCAGCATAATTTGCCATTCGCTCCTCTAACACTGGTCGGAAATGCCTGATAAGTCCCTGCACCGGCCAGGCAGCACCATCTCCTAGGGCACAAATAGTGTGGCCCTCAATTTGCTTGGACACCTCCCACAGGGCATCAATCTCCTCAGGGTGGGCATCTCCCTTCACTGTTGGGTAGAGAAAGACATAGAGAAGTTTGTGGTGGTTCTGCATTTACAGCGTATCTATGTCTACCCAAATTACTCTCGTGCTGTAAATAATCTCTGGATGCATGTTGAATATTGGATTTAGCACTGTTTGGATTTGATTATCTAAAACATGAATAAATGCCAAGAGGAACTACTTTTATATCTGATGTACTGGAATGATATTAATACACATTTAAATAGACAGAGATAGCAGGAGAACTCACCAAATCTTGTCATGATCTTGAACATCCAACTGACACCTTCTCTGCATGGTGTACATTGGCCACAGGACTCATGCTTGTAGAACTCAATAAGGCGTGCAATGGCCTTCACAATGTCTGTCTGCTTATTCATGACAATGACAGCAGCTGTACCCAGAGAAGTCTGACAGGCCACCAGCCCATCAAAATCCATGATAGCTTCTTCACAAACACTGAATGGAAAGGAAATTGAAAGGTAATAAACAATGGTGGGATGATAAAAGTTGCAAATGTGTGGTCTTTCTATCTAATACTGCATCCAAAAGGAAAGCAGGAGAATTTTAATATTGTAGATATGATGTTGGGTTTTCAGGCCTTTACTTTCATCCTTCTTGATACCCTTTATGAAAAAAAAAAAGGAATAATGAGGCATAAAATGTGATGCTTTACTTGAAAAATATCTTTGCAATATTTGCCTTACGAGTCAAAAAACAAAAATACTGTAATGGATGAGAATGAGAGACAGGTCAGTCAAAGGTAAAAATATTGACACTGAAACAAAATGTGACAACTCACTGCTTAGGAATTACAGGGGTGGATGAACCTCCAGGAATGATTCCCAGCAGGTTGTCCCATCCACCAATAACCCCTCCACTATGGCGTTCAATAAGCTCCTTGAGAGGCACAGACATTTCCTCTTCCACAGTGCAGGGGTTGTTGACATGGCCTGAGATGTTGAAGAGCTTGGTACCACTGTTACGTGTACGACCCAAGCCAACAAACCAGCTTCCTCCACGACGGCAGATGGTCTATGAGAGATGGTCCTCTATTAATTGAAGCTAAGACAGCATTAACTCAAGAATTCCACTGCAACAAATTTATTTTCAATGTGCATTTTTCCCCTAAAGATAAAAAATATGCATGAAAATCTATACATCTTTCTCTGATGCCCTATACTGGAACTTAAAAGATGGCACATCTAAGTGTACCACCACTGGTTTTAGTATTCATGGAGAGACTGAGAGGTGACCAGCATGAAATGTTAAATACACCACCAATACCAGGGCCTTCCATTACTAGTGACACATATCCATACCATCGATACATTGGCTATCGTTCAGTTTCCTCCTATTATACTTGTCAATACTTTATGCTTCTATGCATTTACAGGCTTAGACACTGAAACGGCATCATGACTGACAGAGTTTTAAGGTTGTTTTGTGTAGCTAAAGAGCATGAAGTAATGGAAACTTCATTTAGCTACTCAACTTATTTTATCCACAATCTTCAATACTTTTTAAAATTGAACACCTACAAACTTGTTTCACATTTCTAAATCAGAAATCATAGTACAAAGACCTAATGTCCCCTTTACTGAATGAGAGGCTCTACTGAATTTCCTTTTTTTCAACTTGGTAGAATGACAGTATGCTTATCCATAGGGTAACAAAACGTTATCTTACCGGAGCTACAGCAACAGTCTCTACATTTGCCACTGTAGTAGGGCACCCAAATACACCAACATCAGCAGGGAAGGGAGGTTTGAGACGTGGCTTCCCCTGCTTGCCTTCCAAGGACTCAATGAGTGCAGTTTCCTCTCCACAAATGTAGGCTCCTGCGCCACGGTGCATGAACACATCAAAGTCATAGCCTGAGCCGCATGCATTCTTGCCCAGGAAGCCTGCCTTGTATGCCTGTTAAGAGAAATGAGAATGGGATTATAGTCCTACACAGTATCAGTTACAAGCAATTTTTTTGCATTTTAACAAAATATTATTAACCTTTCGCAACTTTTGTTTTGGATAAATTTACTGATTCCTAAAATGCTATGGCAAGTATTGAAATTTGAGAAATTGCCAGAGCAAGATGGAGTACACTAATATCAGAAATAGGGTGAGAATGTTGGGAAATGCCTTTGTCTGCAGTGAACTAATAATGGGTAAAGATGATAATATATATATATATATATATATATATATATATATATATATATATATATATATATATATATATATATATATATATATATTGAACTAAACCTTTGTTATCTTCCATCATGGTTTCAACTAATGGCTAGCAAAGAGACAAAAGTCTCGTTAACACACCTCATTGATGGCAACTTGCATGTTGGATGCTTCATTGTAGAATTCGCCTCTGATGTATATGTAGGCAGCTCTTGCACCCATGGCCCGTCCTGCTATCAGACACCCCTCCACCAGTTTGTGAGGATCATGTCGCATGATCTCACGGTCCTTGCAGGTTCCAGGCTCTCCTTCATCTGCATTTACTACAAGGTATTTTGGGCGCCCATCTGACCTGAAAATTGAGATAGGGTTAGTTTTTATATGCTTGTATAAACATGGAACTCAACAGAGGGCAGCACCACTCTGCCCCGTGAGTGCAATACTATGATATGCCTGGATATGTTGCACCAGGTTACCATTAACTTTGCAGTTTGTAGCATGAAAAGAAACTAGCCTTGGACTTCTGCAGTTTTTCCCTATAGATGCTAAACAAAAAGGAAGTGGAGAGAAAGTTTGTAATGTTTTACAATAAAAATAAATAAATAATAGTGAATACTTCTGGCTAGTTGCACAGGTTACTGCCCGTTCTGAATTCATGGAATTTTTCTGCAAAGGTCTGGTCTGCCAAATAAAGCACACTTAACAGAATCTTTTCAACATTTTTTTTATTTCATTACAGCTAATAATTTTGACAAACTGTTGATTCAAACATTCTTGTCCACAAGTATAATTATTATACAGCTACTCACGGCTTGTTCATAAAGCTCCACTTCATGCCAGTGGGAAATCCAGCACCTCCTCGGCCTCGCAGCCCTGATGTCTTGACCTCTCCCAGGATCCAGTCGACACCCTTGTCCAAAATTTCCTTGGTCTTGTACCAGTCCCCCCGAGCCAAGGCTCCCTTGAGGCGCCAATCATGACGGCCATAAAGATTGGTAAAGATGCGATCTTCATCTGCTAAGGGTCCATACACCTGGCAGAAATAAGGATGAGACCTTGTAAAAATTCTCTTGAAACATTGTCAGTAGTGAATAATAAATTGCATGACAAGATTTGTTCAATTATCTTTCAGTCTCCCTCCATCTCTTTCTGGGTCTGCCCACCAACTTCTCTCTCGGCTTTCATTGCTATTCTTTAGCAGAGGACCAATCTTGTTCCGTCTCATGACTTGGCAATGCCAACTTAGGAAACTTCTTTCAACAGATTCTAATAGATTCCATGCCCAGCTCATCCCTGATCTCATCTTTGCTTAACTTTTATTCTTGTTAGTTCCTCACTCATCTCTGCATCTTGTATCCTACTCATTAACCAGGTCACTTATGCATATGTTAATACTGGTCTAACATTGTTTTATACAGCTATGATACTTTACTCCTGCTAGGATGAGACTTTCTTTTAAGTCAATGAATCAATATGCTGAGGAGCACAATGCCTCACACTCTACCACACTAACCCAGGGAGTTCTACTGAGCAAGTCTCCGTGCAGGGCCCTCCCCATCTTATGTACCTCATGGCAGGCTCCATCACCTTGCTCAAGCCACGAGCATTGTGGGTGTCCCCTTGGCCTCCTTCAATTGTTATAGTTTCTTACAGAAATATCCCAGTGAACAAGGTTGACTTTTAGGTAACATACCTCATATCCATGCAGCCTGAGTTAGTGCTCATAGAGTACTAATCTCTGATTTGACACAAAGTCATTACAGCGATATCCCATGATTCTGCTAGGTCCATTTTTCTTTCCACATCCTCCACTAAAACAGAAAGACATTGATTCATATCCTTGTTGGTTCTCACCTTACTAGAGCTCTGTCTCTTCACTGAAGCATAGCAGACTCCAGGATCTGGAAGAGGTGACCCTGAATTAATTTTATATTCCTAAAAATGTTAACAACCTTGACATACTGTTGCTTATATCAAGCAACCTAAAAAGATATTATAACCTTTCATTTAATTAGAACTAACCAGATAACATTCACACTACAGTATTTCAAAAGGGGGAAAATAAAAAAATCGTTATCCATCTTGGTAATGATTCATTTTATTAACATTGCTCAAACTTGGACAAGACCATTTTAATTCTGGGTGTTTTTTGATGCTGTTTATCATGGAGGTAGTATTTTTCTCCGGAAATAACTAAATGATTGACTTTTCAATGCCTTTTGTGAACCCGCCGCTGCAGCCGCAAAATAGCTCGCAGAGAGGTTCAACTTGGGGGACCCGTGGGAAATCGGGGGTTTTGGGTGGGGGAGCATTTTTAAACTACTCCAACCAAACTTTACATGACCTAACCTCTAACGGGGAGGCTTCGCCCCCCTTGACCCCCCTCCTAACCAGGGGGGGGGGCTGTGTCCCCCCTGGACCCCACCACATGTATATGCGACTTACTTCTGCAAGGAGGTATTTCTCGCAACACCGGCTGGACCCCCACCGCGGTCGCCGCCAAAGGAGGCTACGCTTTCATGAATATTATCCCCTATTTCCAACAATAAAAAAATAGTCCGTGAATTTGATTTAAAAAGCGTTTCCATGATTGTTGAACGTTTGTAGAAAAGATATATGAAGAGCTAGTGAGGTAAATCTTAGGAATAGCGGCCCCTAGCGGGTGCGTGTTTAGGGCACGGTGTGGTGGTAATTACAACATTTCTAGCAAGTACGACGGGGTTTTGACATGCAGACAGGCGTATTTATGTCACAAGGGGTGTATTTTTCAGCACGGGCTCTTCCCTTTCTTCACCCCGGAGCTCGCTGTCTCATCGCCCATCGACTTGGAAGAAATCGTGAGGCCAGCGTGGAAAAATACGCCCCTTGTGACATAAACACGCCTGTCCGTTTGTCATAACCCCATCGTACGTGCTAGAAATGTTGTAATTACCACCACACCGTGCCCTAAATGTGCACCCGCTAGGAGCCGCTATTCCTAAGATTTACCACTAGTGATGTTTCATAAGGTAGGTAATGAAATACTGGCACATTAATAAAACGAATCTTAACCCCCATCTTATGCAAATCTATCCAAATTATTATCCATTGGTCAATATAATGTTGGCTTTGATTTCCCTGTGTGTGTTAAGCCTTACAAAGTGTTCCCACAACTACCACTACATAGTTTCTATGATTTGTCTTGATATGCTTGACCTCTCCTTGCCCCCCTTCCCTGGTTAAGCAAACTAAAGAATCCACACCAATGTAATACCACTGGTTTTACTACATAATTTCACCCAGCACACTCGGATGGTCGATAATATTTTTATATCCTGCTAGATTTCACTGTTCCACTGCTCGTCACACTGGTACCTAACTTGGGCTCGCCCACCGGCTGCGGCCACACACTGATACCACGCCTTCTGCAGGAGTAAGACTTACCACTGGGGCAGATGTAACGCTGAACCATTAACAAATACCACAAAGTAACCAGCAACAAGAAAAAACTCTTGTAATATTGATTTGTTTTGAGGGTTACACAAGACGGACACACGGACGGCGAGTTGAGGGACCCTTATACACCTGTCTTTGGCGCCCCGAGACACTATAACCCGCCCCTTGCCTGCCCATGGTACACAATAATATGGTGGCCACGTACTGAGGGTGATCCTGAAGGCCGGGGTGAGGCGGGACAGGAAGGACATCGTGATCACCGTCGGCCCACCAGCTGACTGCCCTTACACAAGACAAGACTCAAGAGACGACAAATACTTCCTCGCAGAAATAGGTCGCTCTGCTCTCCACCACGCATGCGCAGTTCAGAATAAACGGCAGGAAAACATGTTAATTTGCCTAGTTTTGTTCTATTTTGTCTATTTTCTATCTTTGTGGTGGTTGATATTGCCCGTAAGGAAACCACGCACCAGACCAACAGACCAAACCATCAAGAACGGAGTGAACATCAGCGTGGGGTAATTCTTTCTGAAATCTGCCCTATTCGTTTGTTATAAACCCTCCTCTTGATTAAAAGTTTCTCTCTTATATTTCTGACATGTACTGGAGCCGAAACAGTACAAGTAAACGATAGCTGTGAGTGACATAAAAAGAAATTACGCAAAAAGAAATTACGCAAGTTGAGCCTCTCTGAGAGTTATTTTTCGGTTGCGAGCTAATTCCTACAACAAAGGTGGAAGCTGCCAACATAGGAGCACATCCAGTAGAGTGCGCACCAGGTCATCCTTGAAGAACTCTAAAGCCAGCGCGGTCATCTTACCCATGCGGAAGACTGACCTCCGAGAACACCTATATTCTTTGCATTTACTGTAGAGGTTGTTGTGCGCACTCTGCTTTCATTTATGTTCTGTTTATGTCAAGTGTACCAAACTTGGGATTATTTTGACTGATGATGTTTGTATTTCTAGTTTTCTTACATGTTTAACCATAAGGGGAAGACACAGTTGGTGCATATTCCAATTTTGGTCTTACCGTTGTTCTATTTTTTCTCATCACATCCTTGTCCATATATTGAAGATCTTCCATATTTGTTAACATTTTGTATGAGGCCCCAATTATAAAACCTACCTCTCAATTTATCTATCATATTGGATTGTTATTGTGTGGGCCTATTCCTGCTCTTCCCCATTTCCAATGCTGTTTCATTAAATTAAACTGCAAAGGAGATACAACTAGAGAAATGGAAACTTCAAAGGATTAGGGAAATATCTTGAAGGAGCAGACTGGAGGGAATTAAAGGGAACTAAAGACAAGGAACTGGGAAATCTTTCTAAATCTTAAAACATGGGTGTGGAAAATGTGCTGAAAGTAAGTGGAAGAAGTGGAAAATGAATTATTGAAACACTTGTGGGTCAGCAAACAAAAATGGAAGGCAGCTTGGATCAAGTAAAGGCAACAATAGAAGGAAGTGTGTGTGTCCATTTCACAAATTCAAGGTATTTCAAGCAGTGTGTTTATTGAAGGAAAACTTGTGGCAAACTAATCAGATAAAGTACTGATGTTCAATGGTAACTAGGTGCTTCATTATGAAGTCTGACTAAAATGTGAGCAGTGAGATGAAATTTAGTAATATGTGAGCAGGTTGAAGTCCACCAAAATGTGAATGACACAAATATTCATAGAAAATAAATGCATATTTTGATTATTCCAGACACAAAAAATAACTTGACAATAATACACACACACACACACACAATATATATATATATATATATATATATATATATATATATATATATATATATATATATATATATATATATATATATATAAGATCAATTACACAGGTATACATGAAACATATATCAGATATAATCTTAAAAGAAATATATATATATATATATATATATATATATATATATATATATATATATATATATATATATATATATATATATATATATATATATATATATATATATATTCAGATTGTAACCACAAAACTTCAGAAATTTCATCTTTGTTTTCACATACACATTTAACACTTCATGTTATAAATCTCAAATAAAATCAACACTTGGAATGCTTTTATTGTGTAATCTCAGATCACTTGACTTGGAACATGGTGGATGCAGTGAGCTGCATACCACAGTATCATATTAACATCATCACAAGGAAGTGCATAAGAGTTCTTCATGTTGGGGGTTCAGATACATTTTCACTTATCACTTGCTTTCTGACCAGAGATTAAGTCGCACTGCAAAATCTTGCCTACTTTAACTGGCACTGTGACTAGAGACTTGCAATGCATAATTATAATGTACCAACATAATATTTTCAGTGTAAGTACATTAAACAACCAACAAATAGTCCAAAGCAGTGTAGTATATATGTACAGTCCTGTAGGCAGCTATATGCCACAATAAATCCAATTATAAAACCTGAAACGTTGAAGTGTGTAAAAAAAGAATTATATAAAACTGCGAGATCTCAACTGAGTAGATCATTGATATCCGACGACGTGAGTGGGCGGACAGGAGCAGGTGCGGACACCATAGACATGGGCCTCATGGGGGTCATCATGGTGGGGGAGGCCATTTGGTTCAAACTTGGTGGCCTGGGTTGGGAAGGAAGGAGGTTGTCAAATGCTCCCATATTCAGTGGTGCAGGTTGTTGGTGTTGCTGCTGCTGTGCTGGCATAGGGGAGGCCCAGGACTGAGGTTGTGTGGGAGAGGCCCCCCAGGCATTCATGGCTCTGAAAGGTTGTTGTTGCTGTTGTTGTGGCAGACTGGGTCTCATGCCATAACTTAACCCTGTGTTCCCCAACCCAGTCATCTGTCCAGGCTGCTGAGGTGGGCCTGTGGGACTGGCTATCATGCTGAGATTGGAAGTGATGAGGGAGTTGGTGAAAGATGAGGACTGAGTGGAGGAAGAGGAAGAGGAGGTGAAAGAGGAGGAGGAAGACTGTGTATTTCTAGTGATGGTGGAAGATGGTGGTGGTGGGGATGGAAGAAGTGGAGGCTGCTTACGGAGACCTTGCTCCTTCATCATTCTGCAACAAAAATTAACAGATCTAATAACCTATCTCTCACTGCCTCACTACATTCACACCCTGTCAGGGTAAACCACACTACCACCACCAACCATTTACAATCCTTGACTCATTAAAGAAACCATTATCATCATCATCATATATTAAATGATTTGACAATTTCCCCTCCTTACCGGTGTTTATCCTGCAGGCTGAGGGAACCACTGGTTGAAGTAACATCTGTCTTGGACTGCTGAGTTATGCTGTTGGGTTTTGATGTTGTTGCTGAGGGAGCTGTAACCTGAGGAGGCTTTTGTGGGGCAGACATCCCCCCTCCCCCTCCGAAATGGTTTAAGCCAAGACCAGCAAACAGGTCAGTGGCAGCCTCAGCAGGGGTAACTGCTGACCCATTGGCAGTAGTGGGAGTGTTGGCTGTTGGTGCTGTTCCTGGAACTGCTGAGCTTGAGGCCAAACTAGTAGGCATTGCCATCTGTAATGCCCTGAAGCACAATCACAACCATCATGATTATTATCACCAGTTATGTCAATATACTTGTAACTAGGTAAAAGGGAACTAGCACAGAGTCTATATTGTCTACAAAATTGGATGCCAACCAAGATATCTTGATGTAGTTTAAGTTCCTGCAAATCCAAACAAATAATTTTGGGTTGCCTGCAAGATGTGAGGAATCATGGCATAAGTTCTGAAAATTAAGGAAAAAATGCAAAGACTAGTAAAGTTTGAGACAATAAGGAAATGCTGCTGCAAAAATAATGAAAGGCTAGGAGTAAGAAGCAATGGCAAGACAATAAAAAGAGTTAGATAACACCAACAAATGACTCACTTCTGTTCATCCTTGATGGAGCTGAGCTGTTCAAGTTTCACTCTGTGTTCTGTCTCCACCTTTTCTGTCATTTCCTGTTTAGGGAAGACAAAAGTAAAGTGTTGCTTTTACATATTAGAAACAAAGGTTTGAGATTCTAAAACTACAAAGCAAAGTGACCATGTGTAGATGCTTGTTTGTGGTGCATGTAACATGTAACCTGTTTCACATCATGCACTACAATCTATCAAACCTGATCTCTTCCAAATTAGTCAGCGGATTATTTTCCCAAAAACCTGAGAGGTAGAAGCAAGTGTAAAAAAAGTACCAGAGTGAGGATTTCCAGACCCCTGGCCTCCTCTATTGCAATTATCCCTTATAGCAAGTGTTTCCATGGTGTAATGGTTAGCAGACCTAGCTATAAATCAGCAGGCCTGGTTCTATCCTGACTCAGTCAGTCGGTGAGCAGCTCACCCAGCTGTTCATGCTCCCATTTGGACTGGTCAATAAATGGGAACCCCAGGAAACCTAAGAAAGGTAAACTGTGGTAACCTGGATATCACACTGGCCCAGTGTTCCTTTTACTAGCAGAGAATTTAGATACATTGAAAATTTTCATGTCCCACAGTCCGAGCAAATAGAATGTAGCTCACCCAGTTGTTCATTCTCCCTTTAGGGCTGGTCAATTAATGGGTACCTGGGGAAACCTGGGGAAGGTAAACTGTGGCAATCCCACTTTACACTAGCCCATGTCTTGGGGTCAAGGGTTCTTTTCCCCACAGGATTAAAGGGCCAATGCAATGGAGCTGACACCCACAGCCACATGCAGCTATAGCATATGAACCCAACTTTATCTTACCTTTCTACAAGAAACATCATCAAAAACCTCCTGTACTCCATATTACCTGTTCCTTACCTTTATGAGGGCCATGATGGTGGAGTGTTGTGTGGGGGTGAGGGAGTTCTCAATGCTCAGTGGAAACAGGAAAGGCAACACTTTGGTGGCCAACACTTCTTTGCTTATGCCCAGCTTCTTGTGGGTCAAGGCAACCTTGAAAATTCCTGCAGCAGACCCAGGCAAGGTAGTTAGACAATGAACATCTTGGAGATGATTGGGTCATTTAGTAAAATAATGTATATCACAACTAGATAAATAAAACCAGGTATACAATCAAACACACACCACATGCGTAAAGCCCAGGCCTTGTAAAACTACAACTAGGTAAATACACAAAAGCAAACTTTATATAAAGGATCCAAAAATTTTTAAGTGGATTGGAAGGAATTCAGATACAGGACACAAAACAAGTGGAATATGTTTGTAAATCTTTACAGCCCTGGTATATAGAAAATTATGCCATAAATAGGAGGGAGAGCTGGAAAAAGATTGGTTCAACAGAATGTGAGAGAGCAAAAGAAAGGAACAGCATGGATCAAGTGGAAAAGGACAAGTAACAATAGAACAAAGGATGAGCACAAAAGAACTATGAATGAATACGTAAGAATCAACAGAAACAATATATATATATATATATATATATATATATATATATATATATATATATATATATATATATATATATATATATATATATATATATATATATATATATATATATATATATATATATATATATATATATATATATATATATATATATATATATATATATATATATATATATATATATATATATATATATAGGTTTAATTGCTAAGTGTAAGAAGGAGTATAAACTGCTTTATAGATTTTGTCAATGGTAGAATGAAACACAAGGAAGAAATAAAAAAGCTGAAAATTGAAGGAAAGGTCTACAAAGATGCAGTAATGAAAGCAGAAATAAGATTTCAATTGGTTTACACCAAGGAAAGTGATTTTGTGGAGACAGAGACTAGATTCAGTGCTGAAAGATGGATGTCTAGACACCATGTGGGGGATCATTGGCTACTCAGGGATGTTTGAAAATCATCAGCTGACAATGACAGGACCTCCTGTTCACTACGACCAGTGTGTATTTTCCTCATACTTATTTGTAATTGAGGAATGATGACTTACTTTTTTCCATCAGTATAAAACTTTCTTAATCCACAGAAAAACTTCAACTTACAACTGAGTACCTCTTAGGAAAAAGATCTACTGTTGACTCAATGTGCAGAAGTATTTTTACAGCAGTGTCTCACCCACAATGGCCATGATGACTGGGGACTCCCTGGAAGGGATCTGCTCCAGGAATGGGAAGATGTCATCCATCACCAGCCACCGGTCCAAGTGCTCAAGGATCTTACCCACACACACCAGGCAGTTCACACGCACCTAATAAGTAATGAACAAGCTGAAGAAACTACTTGTCTACCACCACAGTTCATCTCCTCCTCAGCCTGACTCACGAACATCAACCATTTTATGTACAGCTAGACCATGAGGAATGTGTATATGTTATAATCAATATTTTCCAATGACATAATGAAAACCTATTCTATAGTTTGACTCACTTTAAAATTTCAAGATTGTCTAGATCAGTGGTTCCCAACGTTTTTAGTCCCATTTCCCTTTTTCCAGTCACTTTTTCATCTGTGAACCTCAACAACAAAATAGGTTAAGCCAGTAAAATCAATAGATTTTTCTGCAAAAATGAATACATTCATATAAAATGCCTTGCATTGTTATGCTGATTAAGCTGTAGTCCTATTTATATGAAAATAGAAGATGTTCCATTCAGCTGAATATGGACCCCTTGCAATTCTTCCATGGACCCCTGGTTGGGAACCACTGGTCTAGATAAACACTCCCAAAGCTTATAATAATGAATGAAGAGAATCTTACAGACAACAACATGGAAAGGAATACAATGCCATGCATATTTTTCATTGGTGATTTTTAACAGACTACATGTCCCCCACTCCCCATTACAGTGCTTGTCCCTATGGCTAAACAGGGAAGGGAAGGAAGAGAGGTATATTGTTAGCTCATCTACTTAAATGTGTCAGTGGCAAGGAAAGGAAGTTCTCTGTGAGGCTCACCGAGAGGTATCCAGTTGCAAGGCACAGCTTCTTGATCTTGGGAAGGAGAGCATTTTTCATGGCATGGCTCTCCACCAGTTGGGCACAAGAAGGAATGACACTGAGGCACAACTCCTGGATCTGCTGTGTGTCACACTCCAGTGCCCGGTAGAGGAGTGGAAGCACATCACCTCGTACATCATCTGCTGGCGTCTTACCTAGCAGGAGTTCCATCTTCTGCATCAGCTGTAGCATGATCTGTACGTAGAGATAAGAGTATATTATTTTTTAGCAGTAAAGGAGGCAGTCCAATAGGGAAAACAAAAACAGCAAGAAGCCTGTAAAGCCCTGCTTTCATAAACAGAGGGCAGGAGTTAAAAAAAAAAGGTCCTATTTGGTTGAAGAGGTGTGTTGATATTCCCCTCATCATTCAAATCAAGGATGATATTTTCAACAACATTCTTTACAACAGTGAGTCTTGCTGGGTTCTGTCCTATGAATTTATCACCTCAGCCATGTTGCCTTCCAGAGTCCAGACCACCACCCTTTTACAGCTCCTTGACCAATTATTTTGACTCTTTTTGTTAATTCATGATGGAACCCCACTCACACTCTCACCTCCCTGAATCACAAATAGGTAGGATCTTTTTTTCACTGCCAGTCCAGCAAAATCTCTCTGACCTCTGCTGCCACCACACAGAGATTCTGAAGACAGCCATGTTCCATGTGTGTGTGTGTGTGTGTGTGTGTGTGTGTGTGTTAATGTGTGAGCATGTATTTTTGTGCACACAAGTTGTGTCTAATTTTTCTTGGATGTGAAGAAGGAAAAGATGTACTTAGCCTACAATCATTTAGTTCCCTTCAGTGTGCTTACCTGCACTGGGTCAGTCATCTTCATGATAGGTTTCAAGTGAGGCAGAATGTGCTCAATAAATTCCTCCCGAGAGGCTCGTTCAGCCACCAGCAGAATCACTGGCAGCACAAAGGGCACCATGGTAGTGTTGACACACTCCCGCATCAAGGTTGGCACCACTCTGAGACACACAAGTCACATATTACAATCATAATACATTCCTGCTTTAGGGTTACTACTGCACTGAGGCATGCACAATACTATGACAAGATAACTATGACATTTCTGCACAGGGTTACCACCAACCATCAAAGTGAGAGGGCATGATACTGCAATATTACACCAACTAAAAGACAAATGGCATACTCCAGCATCAAGCAGACACAATCTCTCTATGTTCTATCCATCCTGTGCTTGCCCCCGGAGTCTACATGAGTTTTAAAAGAGTGTAGCTGATTGGCTACTCTCAGAATAATTTGAACGGCAGAAAAGACTAGCTGCAATTGTACAAAAGTTTAAAAATATTTAAATACAATGATTTCCTATCACAAACAAGTACATAATGCTAATAATGAGATAACTTTAGAAGGTATTGTAGACAACTTATATGCTAGGTATCTTAACAGCAATCATTCCCCCAAGGTGTCCTATACAACAAAGGTTTACATGTGGTGAATCACTAGATAAGACAAAGGGAGAAGGATGACATGCATAGACAGGAGTGCATGGGAGATTCCTCAGTTCTATGAAAAAGACAGCAAGATACATAAGGAAAAATCTACTATAATAGGGATGAGAAGACTACCTGAGAACACAGACATGGTGAGGAAGCTGAGGAATGATTTGAGGAAGACTCTTGTAAAACTGAGACTTCTGCATATTATCCCACTGAAACATCTGGTCCAGGTAACTCAGAGTCTTGACACCCACATCCTCAAAGTAGGAGATCTGCCAAGAAGAAACTTTTATTTGTAACTGAAAGTCCTGATGAGACATTAACTTACACAATCTAAATGGTTTGAACTCTTAAATGTTCATTATTTCATTCCTTAATTGATCCCATAGGTTTCTTCATCCAAATTTCTGATGCAACAGGTCAAACAAGAAGACATAATTTGTAGTCTCATGCAACCACTACAGCCACTTCTTCAAGGTATAATATTTTTGACAAGATATTCATTCATTTAAAAAAATGCATAGTTTTTACTTCATGCTTCTTTGGCTACCTCTTCAAACTTCCCTCACTGAACTCATGCTGTTAAATGCTTTGAAACACACAACAGCTTCATTCTCACATTGGAGTTAAGAGAATGAATGCAGGTATTTCTACTGTTTTTAACCATACTGTTGGTGCCCTCTTCATTATACCAATCTTTTTTTTCTGCTCACTGACATAGTCTACTTCAAACAAGTAGTCTGGGGCCTGTGCACACTATCCATTCACCTAAAAACTTGCAAAACTTCGGCTACATTTTGAGAAGACTAAAGTTCATATATTGATTGATGGAAGAGGAAAATGTGGGTAGGGAAGATAAATTATGCCATCCCTAACACCACAAACCTTGGAGAATTGTAGAGCATCAGGGCGCAGCTGTGGCGTTGCATGCAGAAGCAGCCTCACCTCTTCCCTCACCCCCTCAGGGATGCTAGACAACTGCAGTGTGTTGGTATTTTTCAACTGCAGAAAAGATTTAAGATAAGTAAGATGATGAAGCAAAACAACAAAACAACTCTAACTGTGTAAACCAGATGATTCTCTCCTCCTTTAGAAGATTGATAGTATGCTGGTGTTCTGAATCATACAGTAGAATATTTGAGTACACAAGTAAGTCAGCTGACACGGTGCATGAAATTGTTCCATATGGACTCATGAATGGAATACAAAATCTATGCAAACACTGAATACATTAGTGTGCTGCATGACATTGTAAGAAGTCCAGGGCAGATTGTAATCCTGAGTTCTCTAAGAGGCTTTCATACTCACTAGAATACTTTTTATTTTAAAGTAACTGCCATCAAAGCAAATTCCATGATAATATCTCTGAAAACTCTCCCAAGAACTAAAAGAAGCAAGAGTATAACTGCTGAATTCCTTATTATTGACATCAACCTTTTCATAATATTTGATCAGCCTCTTCCTAGACACATCCTATCAGTGACATAAGAAAACAGGAGAAAGCACAAAATGACAGATTAGTCCTGTGCTCTACTCTACCTCACAGCAGTTCCTCTTAAATGTGGCAAAGTCTTGATGGTTTTGGAAGACAGGTCGTCCACTATTGAAGAGAGCATAAGTCACCACCCCCAAAGAAAAGAGGTCAGCTGCAGGGTCAAGGGTGTGGGTGAGGGCATACTCTGGAGCCAGGTAGTCCAGGGTAGGCTGACAGATGGTTTGGCGGTTGGGATCATATTCCTCAAAGGGCCAAAAAGGCTGTGGATGGGAAAAAAAAAAAAAAAAAAAGCTAGTGTGTGATTAAAAATGGCAACATGACTCAATATATTTGGTATAGTGAATCTAATATTTACACTCCTCATAAATCACTAATGCCAGGGAGATCATTCCCATTTTCCAGTACACATATCAAATAGTACTTCTCAACAATCAGTATGCAGAGGACAATAATTTATAAGTAGTTATGGAATTTGGAGAAGCATATGACAAAGGCAAGAGTGAAACTAAAAACACTGAGAAGTGCAAACTTTTTTCCTTTCATATCTACTACTCTAAACTTGACTGTTCCATGGTATGAGTAAAGATTTATAACTCACCTGCTGATCCGGTGGAGACTGGTTGGCGACACAGAAGTCAAAACCAAAGAGTTTCCAAGCACCTTGGTGGTTGAGCACAATGTTCTCAGGACAAATGTTGCGGTGAACCATCTTGACAGAGTTGTGCAGGAATGACAGCCCCTCACTCACCTGTCAATACAACACAAACAGGATAACATGGGGAGAACTGAAGTATACATGGATGTAAAGTATGAACAGGGGAGACAGATTCCTGTGCCACTGCCAGCCTTTGTAAGGGTGTTTTCAGGGAACAGAATCAGAGATGTTGCAAGACCTAAGCACCTCTCACCTGCATGAGGCCGTACTTGATCTCGACGTCATAAAGTTTGTAGTCACGAAGCTGTGGAGGGAGTGGGGAAGGGGCGCTGTCTGTATGGCCAAGGACATTGGCCAGAGAAGCAAACACTGGTTCAGTAGCAAAGGCAAGGGAATCCCTGGACTCCTCCAGGGGGTGCTGTACTGTCAACACCTGTACAATAACAAAACAAAATATAAAGATGAGAAATATTGTCCATGGAAAAAGTGGGTGGTGACAACTTTCTCTTTAAGGGAAGTGAATTTCATTCACCTTAACCACTTTACAACACTGGATATGCCTCATGATGCAATGATGACAACATATGTCACAGTTGGCCCTGAATCCCAGGAAAACTTAAATTAATCACAGGTTCACATAGCAATAAGGGATATATAATATGCTTCAACCCCCATAAGCCTACCTGTGGATGCCTGAGCCTAGTGAGCTGTGACACTCCTTTTCTGAGGCGGTCCAGCATGGCCTCTCGCTCTTGCTTATCCCATCGGTCAAGGATGCGCTTCTCAAACACAAAGATCGCTGCTTCCTGCCGCGTTGACTTCTTGTGGCCCTTGTAAACCTTCCACACCAAGCCTGCCAACCAAACACACCCATCACACTTTAATGAAGAAATTTCTATATACTACTCAGAAGAAAATACACACATACCTACTACTAAATGAAGAAAATACTGCATATTCCTAGATGAAGAAAATATTACATACTACTGCTTGATGAAACAAATACTACATAGCTACTGCTTAATGAAGAAAATACTATATACTGTTTGATCAAAATATTACATAGTGATTCTTGATGAAAATACAAAATCAGTTATGATGAAATTGTTAAATACTGATCAGTGAAGAAGCTACAAACTACTTGTTGATGAAAATAATGCACTTATAATGAAGAAAAATCAAACTACTTCATGTAGAAAATTCATAGTATAATAAAGAAAATACAAACAGCTTATCAAATTCCATGAACATATATTGCTCACTTAAAGATATGCACACAGGAAAAATCAAGTCACCCAATCACAAGCATCGTGTTAACATCTCAACGAAGAGATACAGGATCATAACTACAAGCGTATGTACATCATGCTGTTAAAAGTTGATGAAAAAGATAATTAGTGGATGCAAGACGTGTCTAGGGATTTATAAATATTCATTGATAATAGATATCTCATAGACTTTCTTGCCAGCATCTGTCTTGATATTCTGTGTATATATACTGTCTTTCGTAGGGAACAATGTATCGTGTAAATAAGTGAACAAAAAAAAAAATATATATATATATATATATATATATATATATATATATATATATATATATATATATATATATATATATATATATATATATATATATATATATATATATATATATAGGTGGAGTAGGCACATAAAGGTAAACAGGTCCTGTGAAGGGTCCTGTTGCTTGCAACAATCGAGCAATAGAAGCAGACACTGATATATAAAAGATGAGGTGCTTGTGGTGAAAGGGATTAAGGTGACAAAGATGGCTTACCTATGAAAAGAGAGTGGGGAATTAAGAAGTGTTCTTCTTGTGATGATCCCCACCTCTAAGACCTGTCAGCCACCTGTCCCAGTCCTATGTGCCTATCATACCTAATCTTAAATGTGGCTATTGATGGGGCGGTTACTACACTCTGGGAGTGTATTCCAGGGGTCAATAACCCTAAGGGAAAACCAGTTCCCTTTCATTGTGGTGCACCAGTGGTTTGGTTTGCTCAGCTTCATGGAGTGGCCCCACAGATGGTTCTTGTTCAGCTGGAAGAATTTTGTGTAGGGGATGTCCTCATAGCCATGCAGGAGTTTGAAGGTCTGGATCATGTCTCCCCTCACTCTCCTCTCCTCCAGTGTCTGTAGACCGAGGCACTGGCAGCGTGCCTCATAGGGCAGTTGGGCAAGGCCTGGTACCAGTTTCGTTGCCCTCCTCTGCACCCTCTCAAGGGCTTGAATGTCGCGCACCAGGTAAGGAGACCATGCCTGGGCTCCATAGTCCATTATGGGGTGGACCAGAGAGAGGTACAGTGGCAACAAAATGTCCTTGGTGAGCACGCTAAAATTCCTCTTAATAATGCCCAGTCTGCTGTTCGCCTTAGCAGCCACTGCTGTTGTATGGGTTGAGGACTTCAGATCGTGTGCCACAACTATTCCGGGGTCCTTTTCTTGTGTTGATTTCTCCAACTTACTGCCATTCAGCTGGTAGTCTGTTAGCTGGTTGTTGCAGCCTATGTGCATGGTCTTGGACTTTCTCGTGTTAAATGTGAGCAACCACTTGGCGCTCCAATCCTCCAGGCGCTTCATATCACGTTGGAGAGCCTCTGCATCGTCCTCGGTCTTCATTACTCTGTATATTTTTGCATCGTCTGCAAACAAACTGGCTGTTGACTTAAGGTTAGTGTTGATGTCATTTATATACACCAGGAAAAGGACTGGTCCCAGGACTGAACCTTGTGGCACTCCACTTAGCACTGGTAGCCAACCTGAACGTTCCTTCCTGATGCATACCTGGTGAAATCTGCCTGTAAGAAAGCTCCATATCCAACTCAGAACATCGCTGTCTATACCTATAGCCCTGAACTTGACCATCAGCCTCTCATGGGGAACTCTATCAAAAGCCTTCTCACAGTCAAGGTAGTTCACATCTACATAGTGTCCGCAGTCCACAGCGTTGGTCAGGTCGTCTAGGTACAGGACGGCATGCTTACTCAATCCTAGTTGTGCACTTCACTGATTTCGTTTGCTGTCTTGGTAAACACAAGGTCAAGTCTGGATGGATGGTCTGTGTCCCTTAAATGTGTCCATACCTCTATGTTGTGTCCAAAAGTTATCGTTCACTGCTTCCAAGAAGTTCGTCGCTTGTCCTGCACCCTGAGTACCTTCCATAACTCTGTTCTCCTCCCAGTTAATATTTCCATAGTTAAAGTCTCCACATACTAATATTTGACTATTTACAGAATAAACTTCACTTAACCTTATGAGATCACAAATGAGATCATTGTTTTCTGCTGTTGAAGAAGGAGATCTATAGATAGCTCCCAGTACTAAGTTTTTGCCCTCCTTGCTTTTTAACTCACACCAAACTGATTCTTGAGCATTGTGGTCAACAAGACTGGTTACTGAACTTAAATCTATGGGCAGGTATTTTTTCACTAGTATTGCCACTCCTCCTCCCGGGGCATTCTGTACAGCTCTGTCCTTCCTTACGACCATGTACTGGTCTGTATCGAAAAGTGTAGGATTCAGCACCTCACTTTGTCTCTGTAAGAAAAATAATATCTGGGTCCTCTTCACTTAACAATACCTGTAACTCTGCAGTCTTGTTGGCCAGTCCGTCAAGATTGGTATATATACACTTGAATGCTTGGTGTGGGGCTTCTGGAGGTTTACCTATATTTTCTCTGACGAAACGTCTTCCGGGTGAGGTATTCCTCTGCTACCCGTATCACATGTTTTTTCTCATGGTCCACAATCCACTTGTATGCCTCGTCCCTCTCACCTCTGTTCTTTTCCAGTGCTTCGGCTATGAGTTTTTTCCTCTCTTCTCTCTCCCTCTTGGTCCTGTCCCTGAAGATACTGATCTTCCTTATTTCCTGGTCTTCACTTTCATTCAGATGTCGTCTCTCTTGCTACTTTACCAACCATGTCTGCCGACTCAAATCTCACTCTCAGGGGTCTTGGGTCCGTGGCATAGTTGCGATTTTCCTTCCCCCCGTGAAGTCTAGACGTGTCAGTGATCTTGTAGTGTGACTCGTCCACCTTCATGTGCCTGGAGAATACCTTGGTCACATATTCAAGGTCCCCAGCCTTCCCTACCTCCATGTCCTCTGTATCTGGCTCAGGAGTTCCTATCATTATTAGGTTCATTGATTGGTATGCCTTGTCCTTCTCCTCCTCCAGTGCAACCTTCACTTCTGCCTGTACCTGATCACTGTGCGTTTCCCGGTTGTTGCATTTCACCTCCACTTTGCAGCACAGTCTACAGTTCCTCTTTCACTTCGTCCTTTAACTTCTCTTTCTAACTTTCCCTTGCCTTTGACACCTCACTCACTGCCTTGATTATTTCCTTCTCAGTATCACACTTCCCTTCCCTCTCATGAACAATCAACTTATTTTCCAATTCCTCAATCTTCTTTGTGTTGTTGTCCACTTGGTCTTTCAGAGGGCCTACAATGCTTATAAAGTGTTCAGCTATCTGTTCACAGTTCCTCACAGTGCAGTAGAACTTTGCACGCTTTCCCATCTTATTCCATACACGAGACTCCTCCACCGTGAGTCCCTCACACTTATAGTGACCCCAAAAGCCACAGCAGTCACAACATATTCCCTCATCCACCTCCTCTCTCCCTGGCAGCTCATAGGAGCAAGTTAAAAGGAAAGAAACCCTTGAGAAGGGACAAAATTTACCTTGGCCAGCTGATGCAACATGGGCAGTGGCCTCAAACTCTCGAGTGACAGGGTTGCCCGGTAAGTAGTTGGAGACCTGAGAGGCAATCTGCACAGCATTGGACACAGCACTGGTGGCTGCGCTGCTCATGCTGGAGCGCAGCCTGTTCAGCACTGACTCCATTCTGCGGGGAGAGGAAGAAAATTTAAAAGAGAATCAAGACATAAGAAAAAATGTTTTTTCATGGGAAAAATGCACATTAGGGAATTACTCCTGGTAAATATGGAGAGTCACTACGCACCTCCAATATTGCCCCCACGAGAATAATAACCTTTCCAAGGTCTCACATACTGTTGTACTTCTCTAGTTTTAACAGCGCATCATACATATTCTTGTAGTGCCCCGGGATCTTAGGGGGTTGTTCTCAACTGATTTTTATGACTGAATTGACGTTAACTTAATGAAACATATAAAAACATTAAAAGACTTGAATAAAATTCCACGTTTGAGTGTGACTGACAAAAGGTAGGCTGCCACCACGCCATGATCTGTAGATCGAAACCACAGCTCAATGGAGAGAAAAAAGAAGACTGAAAATGAACTTGACTGAAAAAAACTACACTCAGTCACACTGAGGTGAGGAATTGAAGAAAAGTGACTGGAGGTAGCATGAATACTTAAGCGGGCGGGGGCATGAGGCACTGTTCCATGTATACTGTTCCGGCCTATCCAACGTAACCTTAAGATTATATGAGGGACAATGACAAAACAAAAAAATAATGTAATTATAAGGGGAATTTACTTTGACATTGTTTGCACAGATAAAGAAGTACAATTGTTTATTCTATATCCTAGGCTAGCCTGGTAAAACAAAAATTACACAAGTTACTTTTGAAAAACTTACAACCTAACGAACTACCCTTGCCGGCCCTAGGGGGCACTCACAAGGGAAATGAGAACACGCTTTCATATTAATAATAATTGGGGTGAGGCGCTTGGGGGAAATGTGTGTGTGCGTGTTGAGTGACTGGACAAGACGCGTCGGTGACTGGTCACAACCAGGCCAATAGGGCGGATGAACGGAGACTGGCTAACTACTTAACACACTGGACATGTAGGTATACATTAATATATTAACACAAGGGAAAGAATGAGAATTCACTGATATTTTTGGGGAAAAAACACGAGCAACATGAAGGCAGGTGTTACCTAAAGGGTGGATGAATGGAGCCTGGGCCCCGCCATCTGCGAGAAGGGGACACGTGTGTCATTTGAAAATTGGAGCGTCTCAAGACGTGATTTATGGGGAGGGAGGGAAGTGTTAAATTAGCTCTCTCTGGGGAACAATTAAGTCCGGAGCAAAACTGGGAGGTAGGGAGGGCATACAAATGACTTGAACTGATTTATTTTGGTGAGCAAAATTTAGTAACACTAAAATTGAGGTCGCTAAAGACGTCGCCAAGTATTCAAGAGATTCAGACATATGTTGAGACAGAATGTTCTGGAAGGAAGGGGAGAATGGGGAATACAATTCCATGGCATTACATACTGCGTCTACAAGTGATGATAATAAATTACAGATATTACTCCTCTCCACTTCAACGAACTTAAAACAGCTGGTAGTGGGGAGGGCTATGAGGACCCGGGAAATTGTGGGTTAAAAGCAGGTATTGCAATGATGCTGTCTACCTGAAATGAAGAATTTCTGTGCTCTACTTACATCAAAAATATATATTTTCTAAATATCCTCCCACACACACAAAAAACTGATTTCCCATGGGTCCCCCAAAATCGTTTGGGGAAGGGGATAAGGCCTTTTTCTTTACTTTAAAGTAATTACACCTTCATATTATGGTTGAAGGACATGTATTTTATCCCTTAACCATAATATGGAGGCGTAATATCGTATTTTGCAGGCGCTGAGTGACTCGCCACAATTACCTTACTCCTGATAACCTCCAGTACAGAGCAACACAAATCTCAAAAGAACAGGATCAAACTCTATCCATCCCAGACCAGGAAATAGGCAAGAGTTGGTTGAAGAGGGACATAGGACTGCAGCGCAGTAGTGAACCACCATGACTGTGAGGTCTGGGCTCTTAACATCAAGTAATCAGGTAACACTGTCCAGCCCCAAAAAAGTATGGAATTGGAATATGCCTTGGAACTAGCTTTATATACACTCTATTTAATACTTAGAGCTGCCTTTGTTTTCATCCAATGTTTAATATTCCAATATTTTGAGCTGTGCCACTATAAACTGTCATACGTCCTAATTTACTTTTTTTCTATTGCATCATACTTTCATTGTCACAGTTTTCAACTTGCTTTTCTAGAATTTCTTGGTGCATCCACAAGGCCGGTCTCCCACTGACTGTCCTGTGTGCTTGTGGTGTGAGTCAGCCCGCCAGGCGGGTCAGCCAGGTGTGTCAGCTCACCTGGGGAGGCAGGGCCGGGACACGCCCTGCCCGCCCGCCGCCCCGCCAGGCACCACTCACCTTTCCGATCTGGTGGCGGGCCTCCTGCTGTACTAGTAATGGCTCAGGCGCCGCCCAGGGGCGCCACAGGCCGCGGCGGAGAGGTCCGAGGGGCGTGTTGGAGCGACAGGTCCCGCGGCCGCCACTTGCTGCTGCTCGTGCGTCCTCCTCGCGGGACGGTACTCCAAGACGTGAAGGATAACAAAAAGTTGCCTTTCCACTGCCTTACGTTTCGTACCATATTTTGAAGGCCATGATGATTGAAAAGCACATATCTAGTCTAATGGTCCACCATCGTCAGGGCTAACCATGAAAAGTGATTGCCACAAATCGCAAGGTCCTGCCGTCCCGAGGCGTGGCCGTGGCGCGGGCTTGGGCTCGCTGTCATGATAGTGTATAACCTCACACTGTTTTTGGATTGTAATTACAAAAATGAAAATAGATAGAGGAAATAATTCAGAAAAAAAGTAAATGTTGTGCGCTCAGTCACGGCTGTAAGGTTAAAGATAGGACTGGTTATCATCATAGCATAACAGAAAGATACCCTCGAGATCAGGTCACGTGTGTAATATCTTCTCACCTTTGTTTGTTACCTGTCAGTCTAAAAGAATTGGATATACAGGTAAGTAAATAAGCGTGTAGACCTGTACCATTGGTGTGATCCTCTCCTATAGAGGTTTTGCAGCTGACGTCATCAGTGGGGGTGCGGGGGTAGCGCGGGCCTGCACGGCCATCTTGGTGGTCAGTGGTGGTAGTCACTTATCAAAGCAAACCTTGGTGGCGGCTAAACAAGTGCTCTGTGTGTTCATCATGGGTTACGTATGCTGTGCGGTTGGATGTTCTAACTGACACGGGAGAGATGCTGTGTCATTTTATAGATTTCCAGCGAATCCAGAAGAGCGGGGGAAGTGGATAGCAGCTGTGAGAAGGGAAAACTGGCGGCCGTCTGCATCATCTCGCCTCTGCAGTGCTCATTTTGTCAGAGGTAAAGATTACAGGCAAGACTGATCAGGTTATTACATGAGGTAACATTCATTTAGGTATTGCCCCGGGTCCCCTAGCTTATTGTGTGGCGGGGGATTACTCCGGAACGGGATTTACATGAGCTGGCGGAGGTAAACACGCATGGCGGCGCTCAAGCAGGGGAAGAAAATAGGAAAGGAAATTCAGTGGAGGCAAAGTGCACAGAGGGACAGAGCTCAGTGCTGGGTGGAGTATATAAGTGGACGCAGGGAAGTGACCAAGAGTGCGTAGTGTAAGGTGACTTGCCGTCACCTGCCCTCACCTGTCGTCACTATCCCTCACCTGTTTGCCTGCCTGTGCTGCCTACCTGGGCCTACCTGGGCATCACTGGTCAGCAACAGATCGGCCAGGTAGAGGGACAGCCAGTCAACCGACCAGCCAGACAGTCAGCCAACCAACCAATCAGCCAGTCAACCAGCCAACCAATCAGCCAGTCAGTCAACCACCCAGTCAGTCACCCAGTCAACCAGCCAGCCATCCAGTCGGTCAGTTAGACAGTCAGTCACTTTACCAATCAGCCAGCCAATCAACTCACCAGGCAACCAGTCAACCCACCAGTCAACCAGACAGCTAGCCAGCCAGCCAGCTAGACAGCCAGTCTACCAGTCTCCTCCTCCAAAAGCACTGATTTTTTCGATGTATTTAGCTTCGCAGCATTCTCAAGCGATCTCGCGTAATCACTTAACACAAATGATGCTGAAGAGCCTGCCATTTGCCCGCGGGTAGTGACTTAGGGATGAGGCACACGTGGTGCGTCTGCTCACTCTGCTGGGGAGGTGACCACCAGCGGGTTTGCAGACGACGCACAAGGTGGAGACGACGCTATTTCGTGACGTCACTGCAAAACCTCTATAGGTCTTCCGTGATCTTCTTTTAATTGCTTCTTTTCCTGTTTCCGATGGATTCTTAATTTGCTGCACTGGTATAAGGGAAAAAAAGGTGACGAAGGGAGAAAGTACTATATAGAGAGCTCTGAAGTGTGAGGGATGGGAAGGGAACATTTATAGATGAGGGCGCACTATAAAAAAAAATATGATCGTGCCCTCCCGACACGCAAAAATGGTGAATCGGCAGTGTATCCGCGACTAACCTTGACATACCTTGGATTTCCGGCGCGGCATCGTAACCCCGCCGTGGAAAACCTTGGACGTCGGCAGCGTCTCACGATCATTTTGGCGCGAGCAAAATGATCGTGGGTCACCACGACAACTGTCAAATGCCGTGACTATCCGGGATGGCATCTGGAAGGGTCCGGGCTATCACCTGGAGTCCGTCGGGAACATCGGTAAGCCATCGCAAATAACCGTGACATTCCGCCGCTCAGCCACGGTATGATAACGTGCGCTGCGGACGCCTACCGACCTCATAAAGCTGTCGGGACGCTGCCGGGCTGGGCCAGTGACCTCCCAGCGCGCACATCACCATGACCCAGAGCTCTGACGCCTTCGTGCACGTGTTGCGGGTCGACGAGCTCGAGTTATCAGTCCCTGCAGCAGCCGAGATGGCTACGGAGCAGCCCCTGTCCCCCCTGCAGGAGGAAGGTACCGCTACCCAGACGCAAGAGGAAGCTATTCAGCCCCAGGAAAATGGAAGGAAGAAGGCCGCCACCACTCTCCTCGATGAGGCGGTGGAGATGGACCTGGGGGAGTGGCATCACCACCTCTCCATACACTGCCACAATAGCTTCACAGGTTTCTGGCA
>NC_066536.1:4610515-4613015 GCF_024679095.1 Eriocheir sinensis
TGCTTTTATCTTCTTTTGTTGCTTTTTCTTACTCTTCTTCTTTTTCTTCTTCTCTCTCCTCTTGTTATTATTCTTATTCTTATTCATATTCTTTTTTTATTTTTAATCTGTTCCTCTTCATTCTATTCTCTCATTTCTTTTGCAGCTTCATTTCCAACTTTTTTTTTATTCTTCTAATTTTCTTTCACATCCTTTTTCCTGTTCCATTCTTTTCTTCGTTTCTTGTCATATTACTTCCCTTTCCTCTTTTTCTCGTCCTCTTCCTTCTCTTTTCTCTCCTCTTCTTCTTCCTTCCTGCATAGGTACTTCATTTGTCATCCTTCATCTCCTTCCTCGCCTGCTCCTCTTCCTCCTTCCCTTTTTATAATCCCATAAACCTTTACTGACCGTATCATTTTCGTTTGATGTCCCGCCGCAAGAGGGCCAAATCAATGTACCATAAAAGTAAAATAACATTGACAACCGCGCTTCAAAGATTGGCAATACTCGCATTTACATTTTATTATTTTCTTTATTTTGAAGGCAATATATTCGTTTATTTTTTTTAAGAACTATGATATTCCTCCCAATGTTTTATGATTATTGCTCACTTTTGTGTGCGTGCGATTAACGATATGAGCAGTTTTTGATGTTTTTTTGTGTGTTGATTTATCTTTTAGCGTGACTGTACAAGAGAGAGAGAGAGAGAGAGAGAGAGAGAGAGAGAGAGAGAGAGAGAGAGACCCTAACTTTCTCCCCCTCCTCGCCTGTAGTAGCTTACATTTCGCTCACTTCCTCAGGACCTTCCGTTTTCTTCGTTTTTCTTGCCCTGGTCGCACATTGGTCTAACGTGGTGGTGTTGTCATGGCTATTTGTGTTCCTCGATGTTTTGGTCGGCGCGTTAGAGGAGAGTGAAAGAGGAGAGGACGGATGTGACTGAAAAAGAAGACCTCCAGGAGCGCTCTCTCTCTCTCTCTCTCTCTCTCTCTCTCTCTCCATATTGTTTTTTTTTTGTGTGTGTGTGTGTTTGAGAGAGAGAGAGAGAGAGAGAGAGAGAGAGAGAGAGAGAGAGAGAGAGAGACACACACACACACGCACACACACACACACACACACACACACCGCGGGGAGTTGGAAGGCACTCTTATCAGGGTCTCCACAACAGAGTACTTGATGGGACTTATCCTCTATGGATCACGTTGACTCAGGTTCTCCAAGTTATCGAGGGTGCGTGTGTGCTGCCCAGGTCCTTTCTATTGGGCTTGTGTACTACCGTTTACTCAGCGACATGGCGGGTGCCTGTTAGCTGTGTGACGTGTGAGGGAGACTCTTTCCATTGCTATCTATTTTAATTTCGTCTCCTTGAAGGCTTCGTTCGGGTATTTGAAATCATTTGCGGACCACGGAACACCAGCATTATAATAATTACTACTACTTCTAGTACCACTACTACTACTACTACTTACAATAATAATAATAATAATAGTAATAGTAATAATAATAATAATAATAATAATAATGATTAATTATGCGTATCTGGTGATGATTCCTCCCCTCGCTAGGTCACTGCTCTTCCCAATGTGACTGACCACTGTGGGGCCGAGGCAGTGTGGGCGGTGTGACTCACCACCTCACTATCTTGAGGGCGGCCTGTGATGTGTTCCCTGCCTCATGATGCATTGCAAATTAACGTGCAGCCTCCTGAGGGCACGTGTGTGTCTGTGGGCACCCAAACCAGACATGAGGTCTCTCTCTCTCTCTCTCTCTCTCTCTCTCTCTCTCTCTCTCTCTCTCTCTCTCACACACACACACACACACACACACACACACACACGTACCCGTCTCATGTAAGTGCTGAGTGGCTCGTTGGCTTCTGAGGCGGCGGCGGCACCGAAGCTTGAGATAGCGGCGCCTCCACCCCCAACGGCGGCGGCGACGCCCGCAGCCTTGGCGGAGTCAGTGATGACGGTGTCGGAAGGCTGCTCGTCATCCCTCAGAGACAGAGACTTCAACCTTGGACTGAGGCTGTCCTTCTCCGTGATTTGAACGTTGTTGTTATTGTTGTTGTAGATAAGTGGGTCGTGGTCGTCTTCCTGGGTCTGATGGGTGTGAGAGACGGTGGTGATGATGGTGGCGGTGGAGGGTTGCTTGCTCACAACAGAGGGTGGTCTAGTGATGGTGAACACGCCTTCCCCATCAAACACTGTCTGCTTGAGGGACGCCGAGGAGGCCGAGTTGTGAGAGCGTGGAGTCACCATAGTGCTGTGTGCCGCGAGGGGCTGTGGGGTCCGTTGGCAGGACGACGCAGCAGGGGGCAGTAGGACGGCTGTGTCGCTAGCAGACCCCTCACCCACAGTATAGAGAAGCGCTGTGCCCTCGCCCACCCCTGCTTCTTCTCCCCCGCGCGGACTGAGCAATATCTCTGCAGTGGATAATGGCGCGGAGGATGCGGGCGGGGGAGGAGTGGTGATGATGGAAGGCAGGGGCGGGTAGCGGGTACTGAAGGAGGATGTGGTGACGG
>NC_066536.1:4615515-4630515 GCF_024679095.1 Eriocheir sinensis
TATCTGTGTGTGGCGAGCGCATCATAGAGGTGATTGTCTCTGGAATAGAGGCATACATTCCACGTACTTTCTCTACTCCTCATGCTAAAAAGACTTGGTTTAATCACGCTTGTTCTCGTGCTATCCAAGATAGAGAGGCACCTTACAAAAGGTACCAGAACCTTCGAACTCCCGCTAACCATAATCTTTACATCTCTTCCCGGAATCGTGCCAAATCTATTCTCCGACTTACCAAAAATTCCTTCATCCATAGCAAATGGCAACACCTTACGTTCTCTAATTCTTCCAGAGACTTCTGGCACCTAGACAAAAAAAATCTCCTCCAATTTCACTTCTTCCTCTTTCCCGCCTCCTAACCCAGACGGCAGCACTGCCGTCTCATCCATCTCTAAGGCTGAACTTTCACTCAAACTTTCTGTAACAACTCCACTCTGGACGATTCTTGGCATATTTCTCCTACTCATCCCCCCTCTGACTCTTTCATGCCTGTTATTAAGATTCTTAAGAATGATGTTTTCTATGCCCTCAACTCTCAGAAGGCTTATGGACCTGATGGAGTGCCTCCTATTGTCCTTAAAAACTGTGCTTCCGTGCTGACACCCTGCCTGGTCAAACTCTTTCGCCTCTGCCTATCAACATCTACCTTTCCTTCCTGCTGGAAGTACGCCTTCGTACAGCCTGTGCCTAAGAAGGGTGACCGATTCAATCCCTCAAACTACCGCCCTATAGCTTTACTTTCCTGTCTAAAGCTTTTGAATAAATTCTTAACCGACTGATTTAAAAGCAACTTTCCACATCTAACCTTCAATCTGATCGCCAGTATGGATTCCGCAAGGGGCGTTCTACTGGCGATCATCTTGCTCTCTTAACTGATTCTTGGTCATCCTCTCTTAGCCGTTTCGGTGAAACTTTCTCAGTTGCGCTAGACATATCGAAAGCCTTCGATAGAGTCTGGCATAAGTCTTTGCTTTCTAAACTGCCCTCTTTCGGATTCTATCCCTCTCTCTGTTCCTTTATCTCCAGTTTCCTTTCCGGCCGTTCTATCTCTGCGTGGTAGACGGTCACTGCTCTTCTCCTAAACCTATCAACAGTGGTGTTCCACAAGGCTCTGTTCTATCACCCACTTTCTTCCTCTTATTCATCAATGATCTTCTTTCTATAACAAACTGTCCTATCCACTCATACGCTGACGACTCCACTCTGCATTTTTCAACTTCTTTCAACAGAATACCCTCTCAACAGGAATTACAAGACCCCAGACTGGAGGCTGCAGAACGCTTAACCTCAGACCTTGCTATCATTTCCGATTGGGGTAAAGGGAACCTAGCGTCCTTCAGTGCCTCAAAAACCCAACTTCTCCACCTATCAACTCGACACAATTTTCCAAACAGCTATCCCCTATTCTTCGATAACACTCAGCTGTCATCATCTTCAACACTGAAGATCCTCAGTCTATCCTTAACTCAAAATCTTAACTGGAAACTTCACATCTCCTCTCTCACTAAATCAGCTTCCTCGAGGATGGGCGTTCTGTATCGCCTCCGCCAGTTCTTCTCCCCCGCCCAGTTGCTATCCATATACAGGGGCCTTGTTCGCCCTCGTATGGAGTATGCATCTCACGTGTGGGGGGGCTCCACTCACATAGCTCTCCTGGACAGAGTGGAGTCTAAGGCTCTTCGTCTCATCAGCTCTCCTCCTTTTACTGATAGTCTTCTACCTCTTAAATTCCGCCGCCATGTTGCCTCTCTTTCTATCTTCTATCGATATTTCCACACTGACAGCTCTTCTGAACTTGCTAACTGCATGCCTCACCCCCTCCCGCGGACCCGCCGCACACGACTTTCTGCTCAAGCTCATCCCTTTACTGTCCAAATCCCTTACGCACGAGTTATCCAGCATCTTCACTCTTTCATCCCCCACGCTGGTAATCTCTGGAACAATCTTCCTTCATCTGTATTTCCTCCTGCCTACGACTTGAACTCTTTCAAGAGGAAGGTATCAGGACACCTCTCCTCCCGTAATTGATCCCTCTTTCGGCCACCTCTTCGGATTCTTTACAGGAGCAGCAAGTAGCGGGCTTTTGCTTTATTATTGTTTCTTTTTTTGTGTGTCTTTGTGCTGTCTCCTTTGATGAAAAAATAAATAAAAACATATATATATATATATACCTATATATATATATATATATATATATATATATATATATATATATATATATATATATATATATATATATATATATATATATATATATATATATATATATATATATATATATATATATATATATATATATATATATATATATATATATATATACATATACACACACACACACACAAGCACACACACACACACACACACACACACACACACACATGCTTATGTAAACCCGATACCATAGCAACACCTATACAAGAATAATTAGACTGAACACCAAAACACACACACACACACACACACACACACACACACACACACACACACACACACACACACACACACACACACACACACACACACACACACACATTAATACATCTCCCTACACCACTCGATTTTTCGATCTTCTCTAACTCTCCTCTTCCTCCTTCTCCTCCAGTTCTTTCAATAATTGCTCCTGAAAACTCTTCTGTTCCGTTTTCTCTTTCTCTTCCTACTTCTTTTTCTCCTCTTTCAAGTTCTTTCAATGACTCTTTTAACTTCTCATCCTCATTTTCTTCCTTCTTTCGCCTCCAACTACTCCAGCTCTTCCAGTTTCTCCAGCTTCTCTCCCTTCCCCCACCACCTACCTACGTCGCTTTTTCAATACTCTTTCTCCTTCCCTGCTGAGTCCTTTTTTTTTCTCCTACTGAACACGGTCGTATGTGTAAAATCGCAGTGAGTAAAGGCATACTCGTGTGTGTGTGTGTGTGTGTGTGTGTGTGTGTGTGTGTGATATAAAGTTCAAATATCCAACCCATCGCTACAGTTCTTTTTTCTTTCAATATAGGAAGAGGGAGTGTTTTCTTATCATTTGGAAATCAGAGTAGTTATAACAACAGCAATTACAGCAACAATAACAACAACAACACTGAAATGTGTCATTGACTACTTTATTACTGAGGCGCGCCCTGTTGCCATGGCTACCTACCTACAAAACACACACACACACACACACACACACACACACACACACACACACACACACAAATGGTCGCTGCGAGGGTGTAGTGATGACGGGTGTACCAATGTCGGCCGACAATTTTCAGTCCTCGCCAAACTTGATTCAATTGGAGATAAATTCGGGTCCGAGCCGATATCTTGCATGGGCTGGCACTAGTGGTGTCCTTCAAGATAGCAGCCTACCGGGGCTATTAATCCTGCACATAAAAAAATAAAACGAAACTGAGAAACTCACACACAGACACACGATCACTGTGCAGATGATAGAAAACACAAGGATACGTTAAAAGGGCAAGCTTAAAAGATTACCCTTTATGGGCACCGAGACTTATTTACTCAACCATGCAGCCATGGACTGGGAAGACACTATTGGGACACGCGGAAGGAAACAAAGAGTAGGAGCTGTAAGACACTGAATGCATTCCTGAGCAGGATAACGGCAGACCGTTGTGTGTTTATTACCCTTAGCAGGAAGATTAGAAATAATGGGACATTATCTTAATCTGTATACACAAGTATCTAATGTGGCAATTAATAAGAAATTCTTAAATAGGACAGAATACACAACATACCATCTGAGAGGGATGTATAATGGGAGAAAGTTGAAAATTGGAGTGGATCAAACACCGTAGATGGAATTGAAACAAAGTTGCCATTTTTCATACTGTAATGCCGCGTCCTTCTTAGAGGTGCACAGGTTACACAGGTACAGGGCAGATTAATTACAAACGTCAGGTGTGTAAATATGGGAAGGTGGGGAGGAGGAGCCCCGCCCGTGTGGCCCCTCGGTGTGGCAGTGGGCAGGTGGTGAGGGGAGTGGTAATACTGCAATCAGGCCAGTCGCTGAATCCAAGAATCGCTATCCTACATTTTTTGGTGGGTCTGCGTCACGTTATTTGCTGGGGCTGCCTAATTTTATTAGGTGGGGCAAGATTACTGCGGGATATCATGGACAGACCTAATCGCAAGAATTACCACCAAGGTATTGCCTTTCAGAGGCTCACTGGTAACTCGATAACATTCACGGCTCCTTGATAATACGATAATAGCAACAGGTATTTGGGTGTTCATTGGGAATCAGTCACACTCCTTCACGTCCTATGACTGTAACGACATCATTTGACATAAAACCCGTAAGTAGTTATGTTTTATTGTCCTTAAATTAACACTTATTCATGCTCCACTGTATGTCTTCATGTAACACCCACTCACACTGACGCACAAGTTTTTGTTTTCTGTCACTGATCTTAATTCAGGTCCGCTGCCAGCCAGCGCTCGTCGCCCCGCCACCAGCTTCATCACCAGACACGTGATTATTATGCTTAGTCAAGGTTGAACTCGCAGGGAAAGTGAGACGAAAGGACATCACAATATTAAATTATTTACACAACATTAATAATCACAACCTTTTCACTTATCTCTTGGCAATACCTGACACACTCGGTACACGCTTTACTGCCATAAGAGGGAGTAGATAACACACACACACACACACACACACACACACACACACACACACACACACACACAATTTTACCGCAGTTTATTGATCTGGATTGTCGCATTATGGTTTCCTGTCATCATAACCAGCTACAGCCTGTCTCCGTCTGCCCGCGGCCCCGCGTGCGTGCAGGGATGGAAGCAGCGGCACTGGGCGGCCCCCACGCGTGGCTCATGAAGATTCTCGGTTAGCATGAACATCAACAACAAAAACAATACAATAGTAGGAATAGTAAGTCATAATAACCGTGATTAAAGCAATACTATTAAAGATAATAATAATAATAATAATAATAATAATAATAATAATAATAATAATAATAATAATAATAATAATAATAATAATTATAATAATAATAATAATAATAATAATAATAATAATAATAATAATAATAATAATAATAATAATAATAATAATAATAATAATAATAATAATAATAATAATAATAATAATAATAATAATAATAATAATAATAATAATAATAATAATAATAATAATAATAATAATAATAATAATAATAATAATAATAATAATAATAATAACAATAACAATAACAATAATAACAACAACAATAATAATAATAATAATAATAATAATAATAATAATAATAATAATAATAATAATAATAATAATAATAATAATAATAATAATAATAATAATAATAATAATAATAATAATAATAATAATAATAATAATAATAATAATAATAATAATAATAATAATAATAATAATAATAATAATAATAATAATAATAATAATAATAATAATAATAATAATAATAATAATAATAATAATAATAATAATAATAATAATAATAATAATAATAATAATAATAATAATAATAATAATAATAATAATAATAATAATAATAATAATAATAATAATAATAATAATAATAATAACAATAATGATGTCAATAATAATAATAATAATAATAGTACGCGATGGCTGAAGTGGTAGCGTGGTGGGCCCACATTCACCACGTGATAGACGACACGAGTTCGAATCCCCACGCTACCACCTCGGATTTTTCAGTCACCGCCGAGGCGCTTAAAACTACCGAAATGCTGTTCTGAAGACCACCCATCAACCCGGACTCTAGATAAAACTGTCCAAGAATCAAGAACGAGTTCCGGGGGGCAGCATGAGCCAAGAGAAGATGGCGCCACTATAAACACTTGCCTGCGCCATGACGGGCTGGGGCCGAATAACATCCAGGCCCCTCAAGCAAGCCTACCGGCGGAATAGGCGGAGACGTAAAAACAAACAAAAACAAAAACAAAATAATAATAATAATAACAGCAATAATAGTGAAGGTAACAACAACTGTTGGTAGTACTACTTCTATTACTACTAATGATAATGATAATAACAGTGAGGCACGACAGAGAACAATGTCATAGTGAATGGAATAATTTAAATGTCAATTAAATATTTATGTATTGAAGTCTCAACTCCACACCCGGACTGGATTACGACACCAAGGAACAGAGAGGAAAGAGAACGGCATAACAGTAAATGTAATGTTTCAGTATCATCATCCTGTCCAAACCAGGGTAGTCAGGGTTGGGGGCCAAATTAGTCTCCATCATAACCATGTTGAAACTGTCACACAAAATAGAAGGAAGACGTTTAAGTTAGAAAAGGGCAGACCACTCTGTAATATGAGCACCACTTATGTCCAGCCTCCTACAGTGATGATGAGTACAGTGAACTTTCAGATGACGCATAAAGCTGTTTGTTCCTACCCATCTAGAGACACACAGGCAGATGAACTCTTCTTGAGGAAATCGCCAGTTACACTCATCTGACGGGGAGGAGTTTGATTATAAATATTTCATGAAAAATACTACGTCTCTGAGAGGGTAAAGGGATCAGGGAACATATTTATCGAGCTGACCAATGCTATGGTTCGTAAAAGGAAAGAAGCCATGCCAGAAGGGAAAAGGGGGCCCTGATGTTTAATGCTATTCCCCAGAGGAGGTAAGGAAGGAGCTTAACTGTTAGTGCTGTGCCTCAGAAGGATGGCGCGGGGCTTAACTGGGGCACAGCACAGCGTTTAACCGTCGCTGCTGTGCCTCGGAGGGAAGGAGAAATTAAGAGTGTGTGCACTCCAGACGGCGAAGAGTGAGGAGTTTGGGTAAGGACGAGGAGCTTGACTGTGTTATTCCTCAAAAAGGGGAGGATGGGGAGGGGTAGGAGTAGGAATAAGAGAAGGAAAAGGAGAAGGAGGAGGAGGAGGAGGAGGAGGAGGTCATTCATGCAGCATCCACTTGATATAATTTATAAAGAGAATATAATAATGAGCCGAGTCTTACTTGTCAGCCAAAAACAAACACAATAACGCAGTAGGAGGCACAGAGTATGATGCATATTATACATATTAACTTGAATTCCCAGCCTCAGATCCCTTTCCGCATCACTGACTCCATCAACCCTATTTTTCTGATTTCTCTGCTCTTTTAATTTGTTGCAATGTTAGGCTATTAACGAGTGTTGCTTTTCCGACTCGAATGTCCTCACAAATTGTAAATGTTTTCATATCTATATGATGATGATAGTTTAATACTCTCTCTCTCTCTCTCTCTCTTTCCAGAGGTGCGTTTGAGACCAGGCACCCGAGCGCCACGCACGCCACCGTTTTATGAGCCTTACTGCGTGTATTCGGAGGGGTGTAGTAATTTTTTAGAAACATATTTACCTCCACTGTTCTTTGGAACCCTAAAATATCATTATCACTCCTATTTTCTGCATTTTCATTGTTAATTGTACTTAGGTTCCAGTAAAGTACTTATCAATGCATCGTACTGTATGCTGCTCGATATAATCGTGATCTTGAATCTAAACGGCAGGAGGGGCAGCACAACGTATGTGCTCGGGCGGCCATTGTTGTTGACATGACGTCATCACCGCACACACCACATCACCTTCGAAAATCTGCGCGTCCATGCCGCCTGGGTTGCCTACCCGCGCGGCACACAGAGGCGCCTGAGTGATTTCCAGGACTCGGGCCGCGAGCCCACCTCTCAAACACCCTCCAGGTTTCTGCATCAAGGACCTCAAGGAAGTACAGGAGCATGGGTGGACACACACACACACACACACACACACACACACACACACACACACATCAGGCACGCCCCTTAGTACACTGTATACAGAGAATAGGCGAATGAAGAACGGCAGTGAGAATTGTGACAAATGTACAAGTACGTGTGTGTGTGTGTGTGTGTGTGTGTGTTACTGGCGGCGCCCTCTATCCTTGGGTCAGTGTCTGACAGCGATGGTGGGCACCCTGTGGGGGGCGTGGGGCTGCATGGGGGCTTTGCGGGCGGGGAGGCGCAGCATGCGGGCGAAGGCTCTGCGGAAGTTGTGATTGCAGAGTGGGTAGAGCACCGGGTTGAGGGCCGAGTTGAGGTAGCCGAGCCAGATGGTTGCCGTGTACACGTGGGCTGGGACGCAGGTTTCGCAGATGGCCATGATAAGGAAGAGGGTGAAGTAGGGAACCCAGCAGGCCATGAAGGCTCCCACGATCACGCCCAGCTGCCGCGCTGCCTTCCTCTCCTTCACCAGGTTCACGCTGTTCTCCACACGTCGTCCTGCTCCGCCGCCGCCACCGCCTCGCTTCTTTCTGGTGCCGTTGGAAGAGTTGCTAGAGGCGCGCATGCCTGAGTGGTGGCCGCTATTCTCAAGGCTGCCCAGACGCCAGCTGCTGTTCCACTTCTGTTCCCTGGGCCGCTGTGGTGAGCCAGCCGAGGGATCCCAGGAAGGGTGTGGCCGAGTATTGCTTTGGTAGCAGTGGATGTGGTTCTGATGAGGCCCCAAACGGTTGTTGTTGTTCGCCTGGCGACGGTTTTGTTGTTGTTGTTGCTGTTGCTGTTGCTGCTGCTGTTCTGGCTGCTGGGTGCCCTGCTGCTGCTGTTGGTGTTGTTGCTGTGGGAAGTGTTGGGAGTAGAAGTACTGCTGCGTTGGGGAAGAGCTGCCGGAGTCCTCTGGAAGGTATTCAACGCTCACAACCACGCCGGAGAAGTGTGAGCAGTCGTGGCTCCCCGGCGACACAACCGTCAGGCTGCAGAACTGACTCCGTTCACTCGAAGTAGTGGTAGTGGTGGTCGTGGTGGGGGTGGCGGCGGTGGTGCTGGGGGGCGAGGTGGTGATGGCGGGGAGGTGAGGAGAAGATAGGTGGGCACTTCGGCCTGAGGTTGGTGGGCGGGAGCCGCCTCGTTCTACCTCGCTGATGGAGTCAGTGGGGATGTCATGGGCGGTGAAGGGGACGCGGCCCAGTGCCTGGCGTGTCTGTACCTCACGGAAGATGCGGCAGTACAGGTACAGCATCAGCGCCGTCGGCAGGTAGAAATTGAGCGCCGCCGTCACAGCCTTGAAGGCGGCGCTGTTGGAAAATTCGGTCTCGCATACATGAGGCGGGTGGTGCCTCACACCGCCCAGTGCCAGGTGGTGCCACGCCAGCACGGGCACCAGCCACGCCGTAGCTGCCGTCCACGAGGCACCGATCATGACCCAGGCCCGCCGCCGCGTCCGTCTCCTCAGGTACCGCAGCGGCGCCGTGATGGACCAGTAACGATCCAGCGAGAGAATGACCAAGTTGAAGATGGAGGCGGTGGAGGCCGTGTAGTCCGCCGCCAGCCAGAACTGGCACACCACCAGGCCCAGCCGCCACTCACCTGCCGGGGACACCATGCATGAGGCGGTGACGAGGAGACCCTCCCAGGCAGATAATTAAGGCATCTGGTAATGAGTCATCAGTGTGCCAAATGTTATTAAATTTACCTGTTGCCTCGCATGGCAGTTACCATGACAGGTGATTACCCACTTCCTTCCAGTTCACCTTGACCAGCAAGTTCCTGGTGCAACTGATCCCACAACCCCCTCCTGTGCAGTTGACACGCTCCCTCCTACCTGTGCTTACCTTCCAACATTCACCCCAGCACACCTCAAAACACTGCTTTTCCTATCCAGGTGACGTTCCCCTTTCATTATTGTCCCTCTCCCCCAACATAACCTTTTCTATCACATCTTCCTCGTGCATTTTTTCCATCACATTAACCCATCCCATAAACCATTTCCCTACCTTAATGCCACATCGTCCCACTTCACATACTCCTCCCTCATGTTTGCACCCCTTCCCATCGTGGTGACTCCTCTCTCCCGCCAAAGTCCCATCATATATCCTTCCTCCATAAACATGACGTTCCCTTCCCATTACATTCCTTACGAGCTTGGCAACGTGTCCAAAACTATCATAATGGTGCCCCTCCGATCCCTTCCCATTACATTTAGTCTCTCGCGCTCCCTGTCAGTCCTTCATATACAGGCCTTTTTTCCTTCCTTCCCACCACAGCTTCTCCCTTTTAGCTTTGCTCATCACAGTTCTTTTTTTTTTATCTTATTTTCACCTTTCCTCCACAATACTTTCACTCTTTTTCCTCCTCAAGCTTTCCCATCTCGTCAGGATGCCTCCCCCCCCCTCCCTCTCATCCCGCCCTTCGCCGCCTTACCCATCATGGCGTAGGCGGCACTGATGGGCATCACGATCACGCCCACCGTCAGGTCCGCTGCTGCCAGACTCATGATGAAGAGATTGGACACCTGCAAAGATAATACTCTTGTGAGTGTATGTAGATGGGAATACAAGAAGAACATTGTATTTATTTCCTCAATTGCTACTTCTCATTTTTGGTGTTTTGCTTCTCCCCTTTGTTAGTTTTTTCAGTTCATTTGAGCGTTTCCAGGCATCATTTATTGTGAAAATGAATATCAACAATAATATAAACATGCCAATCTTGACCCCTCATTCGGTTACATAGAGGCTAATATTGAATTTATGGTTGACCACAGATCAGGTTAGTTAGGTTAGATATGAGTAGGTTAGATTAGGGTAGGTCAGGTTAAGTTACAATTAGTTCGGTTAATTTGTTGTTTATTTTATTTTTTTACGATAAATACGTGTGATACTCTTCGCGCTGCGCCATTGTCGTCACTGGCGGTTGAGTAGGCCACGGGGGCGAGCCACGGGTTTACGCCGCCTGAGGCAGAGCGGGTTAGCACACAATTTCGTAGCTATTTACACAACTGTCTTGATCTCTACACTCTTTCCTATGGTCTTCCAGGAGGTTTGAAAGTAAGCAGAAATATATATGACAGCAGAGGAGCAGTGGTTGAGTGAGAAACGAGATATCGGCGCGTGAATAATAAGTCTTCACATACTCGGCATGGTCGTGCAATGGTTATTATTTATTTGCCCAACAAATGATGCCTCAAAACATTCAAATAAACACGAATACCATCAAATGGAAGAAGAAAACACCAAATATACGAAACGGCTATAAAGGAAATATTTACCAAGAATCTTATTAGAGCATCATAACACACTTATGTCCTATAACGAGTCTGTGAGGCCAGCCAGCATACACACAGCAGGTCATGAAAGCTCATGAAATTCTTTTTATCATAATTTTTTCATTTCGATTTCATACCTGAACATCCCCGCCCCCTCCCCATCCATCCACCCAGCCACCCTCTCCACTGACACACACACACACACACACACACACACACACACACACATCAGCGTTGGCCTCACCGTCTGGAGTCTCTTCTCCGTCCTGATCGCGTGGATGACCAGCGCGTTGCCGACGGCGGTGCAAAGGGCGAGGGTGTAGAGGGCGAGTCCTGTGATGGCCAGCAGCCCGGAGCTCCATTCCCCCGCCTCGCCCTCCCGCCCCTCCGCACCCCACCACCCGCTGCCCCCCTCGCCCTCCTCGGACAACGTCAGGTTGTGGCCAGAGTCCCCGAGGCTCAGGTTCCACTGTGAGGTGACGGAGGAGATATTCCACGCCTGCGTGTCGCTCCAACGGGATGTGGCGGCGTCCCAAGACACTGTCGTCACTATAGGGAACTCTGGCATTCCACCCTCGGGGCCACTGCAGTTTATGGTGTGCAGGCGGCCTGTGGGGGTGGGGGCGTGGCTGGGGTCCGGGGGTGGCAGGTACTTGGGGAACACGGCGTGGGGGTACCTGAAGCCCTTACTGCCATTACTCTGGTTTTCGGCTGACTTGAAAGGCGTTGTGTCGATCTCCGCCACGCCAGAAGGCGGCTCCATGGTGCCCCTTCCTCCCTCCGGGCCCTCACGCCTCGCCCCTCACGACGCCTCGGCCGCGCCCTTCACCGCTTGTTCCATCCTTTCCCTGCACGCGACGCAGCGTCTCTCGCCCAGCCGCCGCGCTTCCTCGCCCCATCCATGGCTAATCACAATCACCTCGCACTGTTCGCCGCCTCTTCGCTGTTCGGTAGGCTACACACTGACGCCTGGATGTTAAAAGGTCTTTACGAGGAAGACGCAGGATCACGGGCGCGCTGCTTCACCCCGAGAATCACAAAAAATGATTAAACTTTCCCCATCGCGGCAGAATTATGACCTGCTGCTGCCTACTTTGGGTGCACGAGCGTCGAATTTCTCACTTGACGACTTGCTGCTGCTGCTGACATTTTCAGGAAGGGCAGAGACTGAGTTTTGAACGCTTAGGTCGCACTTGGCAAGGAACAAACACTCGAAATCCCACTCAGTAAGAAATAACACTTCAAACCTCAGGAAGAAAGAACATTCACATCCCCTGAACATGGAAGAACAGTCTGATCCCACTCAACAAGGAACACTTCAGGTCGCACTCAGCAGGAAAAAAACACAAACTTTGATTCCACTGAGCAAGGAAGAACACTTAAGATCACTCTCAGCAAGGACTCGAGGAGAGCAACGACACTCAGTTCTTGCTTCGAGACGGACGAAACCCCAAGTCGCTCTCCATGGCAGAAAAAACCCTCTGGCAACTATCTTCAGTCTCGTTGTTGTTGTTGTTGTTATTGTTGTTGTTGTTGTCAGAGGAGGAAAATAACTAGTAATTGCTGAAGGAAGGTCGTGTTGCTGGTCCCTTGCGGTGTTGCTGGGTAGAGACAGCAGTTGTGGTGTTGCGCAAGACGAAGGACAAAGAGAACATTTTCTTTATTTTTTTCATTTCCCAGCTTTCCAGGAAGCGGGAGGTGGTGAAGACGGCGGCCGAAGAGATCCTCACACCTGCCGGAGGACACATGGTCAGGAGGAGGAGGAGTAATATTAAGAAGAGCAAGAACAAGTGTTAATAGCACAAAAACTGTGCTAGATCGGCGTCGCATGACCCTCCAACACCCCCCCAACAATTTATATTATGCAACTAGGAGTGTAAAATGGAAAAATGCCGAAAAGTAAAGATGGCGCCACTATAAACACTTGCCTGCACCACAACGGACTGGGGCCGACCATCAGGCCCTGCTATGAAGGCCTACCGGCGCCACAGGCCAGGACGTTAAAAAAAGCTGACTTTGTTTATAATGCCATGTTGTAGGGTTCATCAGGGCTAACAAATGTTATTATACAATGTCATGTCTACAATGTCTACAATGCATGGGTAAGCCAGGAAAACAACTTGAAGAGAACAACAAGAAGATGGACAATCTGTTGATCGGCATCTGTGACGCCGATAAAAAAAAACAAGAAAAGAAGAAGAAAAGACAGGAACAAGATCAAGATGAGACAGGAACAAAAAGAAGAAGACTGTTTTATCAATTGAAGAGGTTATTGATCACTTGCTGTCCTTTTACCGATGGGCCGCGGGGACGAGCCAGTCAGTAACCCAGCCAGTCACTCCCTCAGTCAGCCAGTCCCTTAGCCAGCCAGTCCCTTAGCCAGCCAGTCCCTCAGCCAGCCAGTCCCTCAGCCAGCCAGTTCCTCAGCCAGCCAGTCCCTCAGCCAGCCAGTCCCCTAGCCAGCCAGTCCCTCAACCAGCCAGTCCCTCAGCCAGCCAGTCCCTCAGCCAGCCAGTCCCTCAGCTACCCAGTCGGACCCTCGGCGGTACACACGGGTCCTCGAGGAAGCGGCAGGACACAGAGGTCTTCTCGGTGATGGTCTTCGGGCAGGGCCGCAAGTTTAAGCTGTGGAGGAAAATCTTGTGTTACCGGAGGAGGGAAAATTCCGGTTCTTAGCGATTCCTTGGTATTATGCTTTGAAAATGGTTTTGTATGTCTTTCGTTTTGTCGTCATCGTTTTACTGTAACAGAAAAAAAGTATCATTTTTTCTCCTAAATTACAAGCATGTTTTCTGTCAAACGTGAACCCAAAGTATATGCATTTATTATTATTATTTGTATGTAGAGAAGTCCGTGAGGCTGTTATGTGGACGCAAGAAGTCTGCAAATCAAGTGATGCTCGTGAAACTGGCAAAAAATATATATCAGTAAAGGGATGGAGAGAGGGACACGCTGCCTCTCCGCTCCTTTCACTCCCCGGCAATACTGACTGACCTGCCACCGCATCAGAGACGACATTACTTTCTTGTGCTCATTATTCTTTAATTATCCCCTATTATGCTATAATGTGTGTGTTATAGTGTGTGTGTGTGTGTGTGTGTGTGTGTGTGTGTGTGTGTGTGTGTGTGTGTGTGTGTGTGTGTGTGTGCGCGCGCACGCGCGACTTTAAGCCATAGAAGCGCTTGTCATCCTCAAGCTATGTATAACATTAGTTAGACCTCACCTCGATTATGCAATTCAGTTCTGGTTCCTTTACTATTGAATAAGCATCAAAATTTAAAAATCTGTGAAGAGGAGGATGACAAAAATGATTCAAGGATTGGGAAACTCGACATATGAGGATAGACTCAAACATTGAAATCAGCCTGCTCTAAAGAAAGGCGAAGGGTGCGAGGAGACTTGATCGGAGTTTACATATGGATGAAGAGCTTTAATAAGAGTGATGCTAATAAGGTTTTGGTGGTAAGAGTGTCGGGTAAGAGACGTAGCAACGGGTTTAAGTTGCATAAATTCAGATTTAACAAAGCCATAGGGAAGAATTGGTTAGAGTTAGGTTTACAGTAGCTGCCTTGTATAGGCCTACCGGCTCCTTGCAGATTCCGTATGTTCTCATGTTTGTCGCCCTCTACTACAAACATTTTCCTCTTGAACCCGGGGCTTGAGAACATTGATTTTGCTCGTAACGTCTTTCAGTGTGGCCGCTTCTAGCCAGCCAAGTCTGCCTCTCCGTGCGTGCATCGGTCTGTCTACCTGTCTGGCCTACCTGTCTGATTGTTCCTCCGCGAGTCTTGTAGGGAAGTTACATATCCCACGGAGACCGACGCACACTTATGAGTTTGAGTACTTTATTGTCTTGTGGCTGCACTCTCATACTCTGCTTTTCCCTTCGAGTAATACTTTGGCACGTGAAGAAAAATGAAAAAATATTCACTGTTTTGTCTCTACTTCTTGTCTTTTCACTGATGCTTATCAAATTA
>NC_066536.1:4635515-4648015 GCF_024679095.1 Eriocheir sinensis
CTCCTTCTCTTCCTCCTTCTCTTCCACCCATTCCTTCTCATCCTTTTCTTTATTCCTCCAGCCTGCCAAGGACTGACTTAGGGGGAGGCTTACTCACAATCTCAGCCTCCTCTCTCTCTCTCTCTCTCTCTCTCTCTCTCTCTCTCTGCTATGAAAGAAAGCACGAAAGAAAATGAAAAGAAAACATTAAGCCAGAAGGAGAGAGGAAAACCAAGAGGGCATAACACTTAAGGGGGAAGAAGGGGGGAGAGAGAGGGAGGGAAAGAGAAGGGGGCGGGTGGGCAGGGGGCGGGGGGCGTGGGGCGGAGGGATCACCATTTGCCGCCCCCGGGGTATATAAAAAAGGCATATATAAAAAACGCGTAAAGGCTGTCCAAGATAAGTTAGTCATTTAAAGGCCCATAAAAGTAGATGATGGACATTCTTCTTTATGTTATTTCTCGTTGATATCATGGTAAAAAATAGGATGATAGTAGTAGCAGTAGTAGTAGTAGTAGTAGTAGTAGTAGCAGCAATATGACTAAGCATAAGAATAACAATAAGAATATGAATAATAAAAGAATATGAATATCAACAGTAACTCGTATTTTCAAGAAGTCATTGCCAGCTCCCTCATTCTCACTTTAGACTCGTATCCCCTCTCCCCGCCGCCTCTCCGCGTCACCGCATCTCAACATCCTTCACCCCCCACCACCACACACACACACACACACACACACACACACACACACACACACACACACACACACACACACACACTCCTATCCGCTGCCTCTCCTCCTTGCGCCCTGAAACTGACCTTATTACCTTCATCTTCTACTAAGCTCCTCCGTTTCTGTTATCTCCTGCTCTTCTTCCTCCTCCTCCTCCTCCTCCTACTTCTCCTCCTGCCGAGAACTAGAAATAGCTGTTTACTGATTCATGCAAAGTGATGCAATAAAGGGTCCAACAACAGCTTTCTCTGTAGTCGAATCATCCGTCACTGTAACAAACTTCCTGGAGTAGAAGTTAATGCGAAAAAGATATACTCGTTAAAATCACATTGGTCGTTATTTTATCGCCACATGAGTGAACTGAATGTTAACGCACCTACGCTCGACAAGTTATTTATTCTGTTCTGGGGGTTACGGAGGAGCAGGACGAGTAGATTATATCAGTAAAGTTAGCTGCTCCCATATAAACCTAACGGCTTTCTGTTGCCTGCTGTTTCGTGTTTCTGTGTTTTCTTCCTTTTCTTCTTCTTCCTCTTCTTCCTCTGCTTCTTCTTCTTCTTCTTCGTCTTTTTCTTTGGCTTCTCATTCTTTTACGTTTTTTTCTTTTTCTTTTTCTTTTTTTATAATTTTCCTTCTTCTTCTTCCTCTCATTCTTTTTCTATTTTCTTGCTCTTGTTCTCGTTCTTGTTCTTTCTTTTTCTTCTTCTTTTTCTGCTTTTCCTCCTTCTCCTCCTTCTTCACTCCCTCCCTGCTCCCCCCCTTCTTCCTTCTCCTCAACCTGCTCCTCCTTTTCCTCCTCCTTCTCTTCCTCGTTTCGCCACTGACTACTTACTAATGCAGAAGCGATGGGCTCATTAAAAAAAAGAGCTTTAATCATCACTTCTCACGCGAAAGAAGTGAACTGAGCTTTTTAATAATTCCGCATTCAGAAAGTGCTTGGAACCATTCGGCGGGTCGTGGGAAGCAGTCGAAAAGGTTCTAACTTACTACGACAGGCAGGGTTCGTGTTGTCGGCTCTTCGTTATGTTCATGCTCCCATATTTCCTCTCCTTCACGCGTTTTATTTGCCTCTGTGTCTCCTTCCTCCTCCTCCTCCTCCTCTTCCACACACGTTTCCATATTTCCTTTCCCTCACACCTTTTCCTTATCCCTCTCCTCCTCCTTCTCTTTCTCCTTCTCCTCCTCATCTTCCACACACGTTTACATATTTCCTCTCCTTCCCACTTTTTCCTTTCTCCTGTTTCTCCTCCTCCTCCTCTTCCACCTCCACCTCCTCCTGCTCTCAGCTTACCGGTAGACACAATTATGGACGTCGGAAAGAATAGATAACGTGAAATTGCTCTCGTTTCGGTAAAAAGGCTTGAGGGTGGGAGGGATATGTAGGTGAAGGGGGGAGGGAGGAAGGAGGGAAAGGAGGGGAAGGCGTTTTGGACGAGAGGGAGAGGAGAGAGGGAGAGAGAGAGAGAGAGAGGGAGAGAGAGAGAGAGAGAGAGAGAGAGAGAGAGAGAGAGAGAGAGAGAGAGAGAGAGAGAGAGAGAGAGAGAGAGAGAGAGAGAGAGAGAGAGAGAGAGAGAGAGAGAGAGAGAGAGAGAGAGAGAGAGAGAGAGAGAGAGAGAGAGAGAGAGAGAGAGCGCTTTTACAATACCTTTATATGTCTTTTCTAAAAACTCTACTATTATTTCGTCTTTTTCTTCTTTTTTTCTTATTATTGTACGATTATTATGATTTTATTACCACTTTCACTATCTCCTACGAAACTTTTCCTTCTCCAGCATTACCCATTACTGACAACATTACCTCAGAGCTGCCAGGCAACGCTCCTTTTCTTTTTCTTCCTCCTCCTCATCCTTCTCCTCCTCCTCCTCTTCCTCCTTCTCTTCTTTCTCATCCGCCTTCTCCTTCTGCACTTTTTACTACTCCAACTTCTCCTCCTCTTCAATTCTCTCCATCTCCTGGTTCTGCTCGCTGCATAACAAGTAAACAAGATAAACAGTGAGAAAAAAATGAAGAGATAAGAGAAGGGAGGTGATTGCTGAATGCTAGTATATTTCGAGTCACGAAAGATCTAAACCCACAAGAGGAGGATCAAAAGAGGGTTTAAGCGGACAGTCTGATGAAAGTGGGTAAAAGTGGGTAAAAATGATCTCTAAAAGGAAAGAATATAAAAAGGGGTTTACAGACAAAAAAAAAAAAAAGATTAAAAGATTTTTCTAAATATTATATAAGAGTATCAGATGCGGTATCTGGGCACAGGAGAGGATTACATAAGGTTCTGAAGAAGAAAAAAGGGAAGAGAGTTACGAGGTGATTAAATAATCCAATAGGAATGATCAAGGTTGGAGAGTGTATAAAGGGTCCGACCTGCTAAAAAAATATCAAAAGAACTTCTAGATAAAAAGAAAAAAGCTACAGGGTTTCATGAACAAAAAGAGGAACAAAAACATAAAGGGCTTAAAAAGGAGTTGTCAGGCTTAAGGAGGGATTAGATAGAGTTTTGAGCAAGGCGAGAGAAGTTTCACGAATAAAAGGAATTAGAAAGCTTAGCCAAAGGAATAATTGGGCTATCAAGGAGTATAACACGTGAATTGAGAGGTTTCAGGAATACTTTGAAGGATTGGAAAGCTTAGCAAAATATAATCATAGGAGGTTTCAGAGTAAAGGAGAAAATAAAAATGTTAATCCGTGAAAAAATGAAAGAAACGGAAATGAGGAGAGAAAAAAGGGCACGAAAAAAGAAAAAGAAAAAGAGGAGAGAGGAAGGGAAAAAATAATTCACTGATGATATGAAGAAGAAGACGAAAAGAAGAAATCCGATGAAATAAAATAAATGAGACGGAAAATATCATAATGAAAAAAAATATAAAGGCAGGGATAGTAAAACACACACACACACACACACACACACACCTGGCTAGAGAGAGAGAGAGAGAGAGAGAGAGAGAGAGAGAGAGAGAGAGAGAGAGAGAGAGAGAGAGAGAGAGAGAGAGAGAGAGAAAGGGGAACCGGGTTGTGGGAGAGGGGAGTAAGAGGAAGGAAATTGGGCAGCGAGCGAGTAAGAGGATTAGTACCGCCGCCAAGATGGGCCATGACTGTAAGCTGGTGTCAGATGGCCCGTCTCGCGGCGCCGCTTAACTCTTCCTTCCGCGCTTATTCCTCCACTTTATCCTGATACTCCTCATTTTGCTTCTCCTTTGGCTTCTGCTTCTTCTTTATTTAATCTTTCTCTGCTCTGCTGCATTTCCTCCATTTTTTTGTAATCCTTATTTTTCTCTTATTCATACTATGTTTTCCTTTTTCTTCTTGTTCTTCTTGTTCTTGTTCCTCTTTTTTCTTCTTCTTTTTCTTCTGCTTCATCTTTTCTTTTTCTTTTTCTATTCTTCTTATTATTATCATTCTTCTTCTTCTTCTTCTTCTTCTTCTTCTTCTTCTAACTTTCCTCCCCCTCTCCCTGCTTCTGCTCCTTTATTTTCTTTCACCTCTCTCTTCTTCCTTTTAGCAATGTTTTCTCTAGTTTTCCCTGCTACTATTTCTCCTCTTTTCTTATCCTCCCTTTTCTCTTATTCCTCCTCCTCCTCCTACTACTACATCAAGAATATGGGTCGTACACGCAAGCAACACCATACGCAGAAAAAAAACAAAAAATGAAAACACACAAAGACAGATTCGTCCCACCTACAGCCCTGTCCAGATCACCCCCTTCCCAGCCAGTGACGCCTCCTTCCCCCTTCTCAGAAATTAATTATTCACCCAGAGACGACACCAGAGATATAGAATCATTAACCCCTGTCGCTGGTTAATTGGCGGTTTATGAAAGGCGATAACGAAGAGCGGTCGAAAGGGAGCTGGATGAAGGGATGAAGGGCGGAGGAGACGAAGGGAGGAAGAGATAGATGGAGGGGGTTAGTATAGATGGATGGAGAAAGAGGATAATGGAGGATAAGAGGGAGAAGGAATGGATGAATTGGTGGAGGAGGAAAGGAAGGGTAAGATGGAGGGATGGATAGCGGAAGGAAGGAGAAGGGAGTGAAAAGGGATGAAAAGAGGAATATACCGAAGGAGGAGGGTGGAAGGGAGAAGAGATGGAAAGATGGAGGCAGAAAAGAAGAGGAAAAGCAGAAGGAAGGTAGGGAATAAGATTGGAGGATGAAGATATAGGAGGAAGGATTCAGGAGAAGAGGATGAGAGGAGGGGAAGGAAACAGGAGGAGAAGAGAGGGCAACATGACAGGAAAGGAAAGAGATGGAAAGAGGGAGAAGGGAAAAGAGAGAGAAGAGAAGGAGGGAAGAGGGATGGAGAGGAGGGAGGAAGGTAGAGGAGGAGGGAAGGAACGGCGAGAGGAAGAGATGAGGGAATGAATAGTAGAGAGAAACAAGGAAAAACAGAAAGAGAGATGAGGGGAAGAAAAAGAGAAAAGAAACCAGATAAAAAGAGGAAAGGAAGAAAAAAATAAGATTAAAATGTGAGCTAAGAAATAAGAAAAAAATATACGAGATGATAAAAAAGATATGAGAAGGGAAATACAGATAAAAAAAGAGAACGGGAATGAAAAAAAGCAATAGCAAAGGGACGTCTGGAAATAGAATAAAAGGGCTTAGTGCTAATTGATACTGAGAATGAGGACAATGAGGAAACTACTTAATTTCCTCCTCGCCACTAACAGGACGCAAACAACGATCGATCCCTCTGGCGGCGACGCTTGAAAATAGACCCAGAAAAGGAGAGACAAACAAAATGACAGACAGACAGACAGACGCACACAAACTAAATATAAACTAGTCACCAACACGCCCGAAATAAGTTAACATGATGGTTCTACATATTACTCTTTTTCCTCGTCCACTTCCTCTCCTCCTCTTCCACCCCCTCCTCCTCTTCTTTCTCCTACTGTTTCTCTTCATCCTCTGCTTTTCTTCCTTCTTTTCCTCTATATGCCTACACCTCCTACTCTTCCTCTTCTTCCTCTCCTGCTTTTCATTTCCTCTTTTCTCCTTCTTTTTCATTCTCTTCCTCCTACTGCTTCACCTCCTATTCGTCTACATCCCTCCACTTACTCCTACTGTTCTTCCTCACCTGCTTATTTTCTTTCTTCTCCTTCTTCTCTCCTTCCTCCTTCTTCTTTTCAATCTTCTTATACTCCTTCCCTTCCTCCTCCTCTTCCGTCTCGCGCCCCGTCTTGCACTCTTCCTTTTGCCTCTCAACTCAATTTCCTGCTCCTCCTAAGCTTCCTCCTGCGCCTGCTCCTTCTCCCGTTCTTACTCCTACTCCTACTCTTCTTCCTCCTGCTTCTTTTCAACCTGTTATCCTCTCTTATTCCTGCTTTCCTCTCTTTTCCGTTATCCTCAACCTCTTGTCTTCTCCTATTCCTGCTTTCCTCTCTTTCCTGCTTCTTTTTCACCCTGTTACCTTCTCTTGTCCCCGCTTTCCTTGTTCCCATCAGCTTCATCATTTTATCATCTCTTATTCTTGCTTTACTCTCTTTCCTGTCATCTTCATCCCGTTATCTCCTCTTTTTCCCGCTTTTCACCCTTTCCCGTCATCCCTCCCCCACAATGTCAGGATTACTCTCCCCCCCCCCCACCCCCCTCTTTGAGTTCTTTTTTCCATTCTTTCTTCTCCGTCGCCCGTGACTGAGCCGCGCAAAGCCTCGCCGGCCGCCCCTTCACCCAGGCTTTACCTCACTTATTGGTGACTCACGGCGAGGAAAAGTGTGCAGAGGAGAGGATCCGCGGCCCTTTCAAGAAGACTAGGCGCTGAAGGGTAAGGAGCGAAGCGGAAGGTAAAGAAAAGATATAGACGGACCAGCTAGCTACTGAAAAGGACGGCGTAAAGTGGAAGAGGGATAAAAGTTAGAGGGAAAACCTAAATTCTGCGGCAGTGGGAGGGAATTGAAAGATTAAAAATGGAGACGACCACGCGCTGAAGGGGAAGAAGGGGAGGAAAAGAAAGACTGAAAAGGGAGGACTGGCCGCTGAGGGGAAGGAGTGAGTGGGAAAAAAAAGGAAAGTAACGCAAGGGAAGGACATGTCGATGAGGTGAGGGGCGTGCATGCATCTCCTTGGCTGACCCCATACTGCTAATACAACAACTACTACTGCTACTACAACTATGATTACTACTACTACTACTACTACTATAGCTTCACCAAAAACACCACCAATAACACCAGTAATAGAACACCCACAGCTACCTCCTAACATAGCAGACCTAAACACTAAAAAAAAAAGTGTTTGTGTGTACCAGTGAGAAAAACACCGACACAGCCCGACAACACGAGAAACATCACAGCACCGCCGAACACACATTCCAGGAAAACACGAAGATAACGATGGAGAGCTCTTGATGAAGCCAGTTATTGTCCGTTGGGGATTGTGTATATATAGATAGATAGATAGATAGATAGGAGGAGGAGGAGAGGAGGAGAAGGGGGAGGAATATAAAGAGATAAATATAAAGAGGAAAGATATTTAGAAACAATAAAAAAGGAAAGGAAATAGTATAGTAACCTCTCTCTCTCTCTCTCTCTCTCTCTCTCTCTCTCTCTCTCTCTCTCTCTCTCTCTCTCTCTCTCTCTCTCTCTCTCTCTCTCTCTCTCTCTCTCTCTCTCTCTCTCTCTCTCTCTCTCTCTCTCTCTCTCTCTCTCCAATATCTCGCCCCGTCGTCCCAGTTCCCATTCCAAACCCGAATTTACTGACTCAGCCGTACTTAAGGTTTTCAATTTCCGACACACACACACACACACACACACACACACACACACACACACACACACACACACACACACACACACACACACTTCGTTACACAGCCTCGGCCTTTGTATACTGACGTTCACACTCGGGAGGAGGGTAACGAGCACAACATTTTTCTAGTCGAGGTAGGAAGAGTTGGATTCTGTGCTTGGTATCCTGGTCTCGTCACCCCCTATTAAGTATTGTGTCTGCCCCCCCCTCCCCACTCCCTCTTTGTTGATCGTCCCCATTTCACGTATTCCATTGTAGGTCGCCAGGAATATCTCACTGATAGAATAAAACACCATAATATAAACCGAACAAACACCTATAACAAGTGCTGCGCCTCTCCTTCCCCCTTTTTCTAACCCTCACCATATTGCATTGTAGGTCGCCAGGAATATCTCACTGATAGAATAAAACACCATAATATAAACCGAACAAACACCTATAACAAGTGCTGTGCCTCTCCTTTCCCCGTTCTTCTAACCGTCACCATATTGCACTGCAGGTCGTCAGGGATCCCTCACGCCAAAATCAAAATCTAACAAAACTCCTTAATATGTGGAGTACCTGGTCCCCCTTCTGTTGGCACTGTAGGTCATCAAGGATCTCTCGCTGTCAAAATGAAACGCCATACTCTAAGCCTAACCCCCCCCCCCCCCCCAGTATGTACAGTGCCCTGGCCCCCCTTCTGTTGACCCCCACCATATTGCGTTCTTCTATAGGTCGTTAGGGCGCTCTCACTGCTCGAATAAAAACAGCATATGCTAAACCTTCCTCTTCTCTTTTCTCTATCACTATATTCTTTCCCCTCCTGCATCTGTCTCTCGCATATTTCTTCTTTTTTCACACCCTTCCTTTACTTCACATTTATCACACATATTCCTTCCTCCTCCTCCTCCTCCTCCTCTCTCTCTCTCTCTCTCTCTCTCTCTCTCTCTCTCTCTCTCTCTCTTTCTCTCACACACACGCACACACTATTTTCTCCTCTTCAATATCTTCCTCACGTATTTTCCTCCACTTTTTTCACACCTTTCCTTCCTTTATCTCCCCTTCCACCCTCCATGTCCCCTGTCACGTATTCCTTCCCTCAAGCATGTGCCGTGCCTGGCCCCCTCTGTTGACCGCCGCCACATTGTAGTGTTAGAAACAAATACCGTGGCATACATACTATTCAAAACTTAACAGATAAAACGATCTCAATTTCATATCCTGTCCCTCTAGTTGCATAGTTTCGGCTTTACGACTAATAATTTTGTGGATAAATCTTTACTTGTTATTACTATTATTTTTGTTATTGTCATTTTTGTTACCATTATTATTATTATTATTACTACTACTATTCACAATCAAAATATAACACACACACACACACACACACACACACACACACACACACACACAGACACACACACGAATACACACACTGATGGAGTCCCACAAAGCAAGATAATTAACCTCATTTATCTTATTTACGAGAGGAAAACTTCAAATGAGGGAAGAAATGAGAGAGGGAAGGAAAAGGGGAAGAAATAATTGTGGGGGGACACTACAAAAAATGGAGAATAGAAAAGAGAGGTAAAGAGGACACCTTATAAAGAACAATTAACTGAGACAAAAGAATCAATTACAAAGGACTAATTGAAGTAAAGAAGGACAAGAGAGAGAGAGAGAGAGAGAGAGAGAGAGAGAGAGAGAGAGAGAGAGAAAGTGAAGAATCGCATCGCAGAAAAGGCCGGAAAAAGTTAAATGTTCGTCTGCTTGTCTCGTAATTCTCAAGTTTTTCTTTATCTGTTTTAAAAGAAAAAAAAAAATGTCAAGTGGCTGAATTTGCATGCTCTCTCTGTGTGTGTGTGTGTGTGTGTGTGTGTGTGTGTGTGTGTGTGTGTGTGTGTGTGTGTGTGTGTTTCATTACTCTTCATATTTCTCTTCGTGCCAGTATTTCTTGGCTTAGTTAAGATTATTTATTCTTTTTAGTTCATTCCGTTTTCATATTTTATTTATTTATTCCCATGGACGGACGAGCTCACAAACACGTAAATACATACATACATACACTCATACATCCATGCGTGCACACACACAAAGAAGCAATTCACACTCATTCATTCATATATATACAAACATTGATATACAGACGCAGACAGACCCACATAACGACCGACACAAAGAAGCAGACAGACAGATAAATTTAGACAGACAGACACAGACAAATAGAGAACAGACAGATTGACAGACAGAGAAAGACACAGACAGCCGGACAGACAGACAAACACAGGCTTGAGTTGTATTCCCAAAGCTGATTTTCGAAGTGTTCCCTAATTGACAATAATAATAATAATACAAAGAAGCCGCTCTAACATGATGAATAAGACGCTTACCTTCCACTGCCTTTCCTTTCCTTCAACCATCGTTACCATTATTATTATTATTATCCTTTTCTCTCTCTTCCTATCTATCCGTCTCACATAATTATATTCATTTATTCTAATCTTTCTCATTCTCACTTTTCCTCATCAGCTGTCCCTTCCTCTTCTCTTTTCTCTCACTATATTTTCTCCTCTCCAATATCTTCCTCACGTATTTTCCTCCTCTTTTTCACACCCTTTCTTCCTTATCACTTATCACATATTTACTTGTCACTCCTCCTCTTCCTCATCTCTCTCTCTCACTATATTTTCTCTTCAATATCTTCCTCACGTATTTTCCTCCCCTTTTTCACACCTTTCCTTCCTTTCCCTCACCTCCCGCCCTTCCTCTCCCCTGTCACGTATTCCTTACCTTTCCTTCTCCATCTCACCTGCCTCCTCTAATTGGCAGGGTTCACCTTCTCCTCCTCCTCCTCTTGCATCCCTAATGCTCTCCCTTCTACCTACTTCTCTATTAGCAACTTGATCCTTCTCTCCACCACCACCAACACCATCATCACCTCCGTCACCACCGCCACCACCATCACCAACGTCACCACTACCACCAACACCACCGCCATCACCATCACCGTCATCATAAGCATTACTGTTATCACCACTACGATTACGTTTACCATCTTCCTCCTCCTTATCTTCCTCTTCCTCCTGCTCCTCTTCCTTCTCCTCCTCCTACTACTGCTGCTGTTACGTCCCTTTCCATATTCTCCTTCGTGACCCATACCCGGCATCCATTTCCTTACCACCACCACCACCACCACCACCACCACTGAATATACTCGTGACTCCACTAGCACCTCCACCACCACCCCCTCACTACCACCACCACCACCGGCACCACATCTATTACGGTTTCCAGAACAATACCCTTCTCGTGTCTCCTCTATTACACTACCGTGGCTATATCTTCCTCCTCCTCCTCCTCCTCCACTTCTACATTCCATTCCTCTTATCTATTCCTATTAATTTTCTTTCGTCTCCTCCTCTTTCTCGTCTTCGTTGTCAACGCTCTTCTCCCCTCATTCTCCGTTTCTTTCTCCTCCTTCTCTTGTCTTCTTCCTCTTACACTTCCTCCTCTTCATCTTCATCTCCTCCACTTCTTCATTTCCTCTGATTCGTATTCATTGCCCTCATCCTCCTCGTTCTTCTCTTCTTTTCCTCTTCCTCCTCTCGCCTTCCTTCTCCAACACCTCTTCCTCTGCGTCCCTCTCCCACTGTATTTTCTGCATCTCCTCCTCCTCCTCCTCCTTCTGCTCCTCCTCCTCCTCCTCCTCCTCCTCCTCCTCCTCCTTCTCTTCCTCCTCCACCATCACTTACACACACCCTCACGCACACACCACACACCACCACAATAATGTTCATAGACTTACAGCTACACGCCAACATTCGCATAACAAACACCCCTCCTCATCCTCCTCTCCCCCCTTTCCCCCTTCTCCTCCTCCTTCTCTTCTTCCTCTTCCACATCCTCCTCCTTCACGTCATGGCACTCCTTGTATGGCCCTTCCTCCTTCCACCTATGGCTGCATGCTAACCCGCCGTGACAAAAAAAAATGATAAATAAAAAATCCAATAAAGGTTTAGCTCTTGCCATTTTGCACGTATTTTCACTTTCCTTTCATAACAACATATTTTTTCCTTTTTTTCTCGTCATCAATTAATATCAGGAGAACAGGAGTGAGACAGTCTTCTCACTTCCAAAATATTCGCTTAGCTGGTGCTTGACAGGAACATGTGTGTAACTAACTCACTAAACAATGGTATTAGGTTATGACCCGTAAAGGACTATTGTACGTAACTGTTCCTCACGTTCTCCAATGTTCATGTGTATCCAGGTATCTCGTCTTATTCCTCTTTCTCTATTCCTACTTCTCTTCTTATTTCGTTTCCATCTCTTTATGCAACGATCATGTGTATTGAAGTATTTCGTCTCCTTCTTCCGCCTCTATTCTTCCTCCTCCTCCTTCTTATGCAATGTTCATGGGAATCCAAAAATCTCGTCTCTTCTCTTTCTCTTTTCCTTCTCCTCTTCTTCCGTCTGCACTGCTTTATGAATCTCCTCCTCGTCTTCACCTCATCAACTCAATTAGGACACATAAGGACACATGGCAGCTACGGTAGTTAATGTGAACACAATCAATAACTTTTCAGATCCCACTAAACCCATTACTTTGTTACATCTGGAGTGAACTATTATGTATGTACGAACAACAAGTGTTGCAACCCTTCCCGCAGGTAGCTGACGAACCTCGCGAACTGATACAAGCACTAAACCCAACATTTTTATCTTGCCTGCTCTTCCACGTTTCCATTTTTCCTTTTCCTCCTCCTCCTCTTTCTCTTTCTCCATCTCCTCCTTCTCCTCCGCCACCCCCCGTCCCCCCCTCCGCCATAAGCGGCGGCTGGTCTTGGAGAGCGGACAATAAAATATTAATCGAGAACTAAAGCAAAACAGATGAGTCGGGGATGCACGGTTAATTAGTCTGGTTTACCAATTCTCTCTCTCTCTCTCTCTCTCTCTCTCTCTCTCTCTCTTGGGTTTTGAAGATTCTCTTTCATTCTTCACTTTCCATTTTCTCATTTTCTTTCTCCACCTCTTCCCCCTTCTTCTGCTCTTCCTCCTCCTCCTC
>NC_066536.1:4653015-4660515 GCF_024679095.1 Eriocheir sinensis
TTCTCCGGCTCCTTTACGTCTTTATCTTGCCTCCTCCTCCCTCTCCTCCTCCTCCTCCTCCTCCTCCTCCCCACAACAAATATTTATGGCCACGTGTTTGCCCTCAATTCACTAATGGCGCCTCTGTTTTGTTTTACATGTTTTTTTTTCGTTTTTTTCTGCCATCCGAAAGTCAACAAGCAGGAACATGTGTTGGAAATTAGGCAAAAAAAGAAGAAAAATAAAAAAAAACTCAGGAGGATGTGAAAAAAAATTGTTCATGTAAAAAAAAAAGGAAGGATAAAAGTGTGTAAATATATGTGCATGATGAAAACGCACACACACACACACACACACACACACACACACACACACACACACACACACACACACACACACACACACATGGACAAACACTCAGACAGACACACAGACAAATATAAAAGCTGACAGACACTCACAAATAAAAAAAAGACAAATTCTCTCTCTCTCTCTCTCTCTCTCTCTCTCTCTCTCTCTCTCTCTCAACAACAACATAGCTAATTTGACAATACTTACGTAGGTACTACAAAACAATAATAGAAAATTATGCAAACAATTCGTGTCAGTAAAAATAATCGTACTACACACCTACTCACACATGTCAAACAATCACCAAAGTCTTAATTTTACGATAAAGAAGGTGCGTTTCGTAAACTTCACGGATAGAAAACTTAACTAGACAACTTAAGCCCACGTTTCTTATATCTATTATAGTCTTATGTATAAACTAGCAGAAGGGACAAATATGAGAAATCACAAACTAGTAACATGTATAAAGTGAAAACGAGAAACTAGGGAACGAGAGAAATCAGATAAATAACAATAGTGTAAAAAATCGCTGTTTTTAAGAAAAGAAGTCATTGTAAAGAAAAAAAACACAATGTAAAGAAAAAATGTTATTGGACGTAGAAAATAATAATATAAAGTTTCACTCTCTAGTAAAGATGATAATCAACAGAGGTCACAGAGGAAAAGTTTCAAGTAAAATTTAAAACAAAATATCAAACATAAAAGAACTGAAGTTAAGATATTGAAAAGAAAATTATGAGCTAATATAATGTTTATAACAACAATAATAATAGAAGTAATAATAATAATGATAATAATAATAATAGTAATAATGATGATAATAATAATAATAATAATAATAATAATAATAATAATAATAATAATAATAATAATAATAATAATAATAATAATAATAATAATAATAATAATAATAATAATAATAATAATAATAATAATAATAATAATAATAATAATAATAATAATAATAATAATAATAATAATAATAATAATAATAATAATAATAATAATAATAATAATAATAATAATAATAATAATAATAATAATAATAATAATAATAATAATAATAATAATAATAATAATAATAATAATAATAATAATAATAATAACAAAAATAATAATGAGACGAAATAAACGAAGAAGAAAAAAACAAAAAAAACAATAATTCTAAAATATAACAACAACAACAACAAAAATCGAAAAAAACGAACCTTCTTAAGAGAACTGAGTATCACAGAATCCTTGAGTCCGCCCTTCCTTCCCTTCCTCCTTCCTCTCAGACCAAATAGACTTCTCGTTAACTGTTTATTCTGGCCCTCAGCCCGGGAGCCGATTCCATCTTTGCCTGTAAAATGGGAAGAATATACTAAACAAGGTATTGGCAACAGATGTATTCCCCCTAAACATGATCTACTTATTTTTACTTTCCTTACGTATTAAAATGTCGACGCTATAGCAGGGTCTGATATGTAAGTTTACCCTTCTCTTATATATATAAAAAAAATAATGTGATGTTGATATTTTACTTTAGTCTCCCACACTTTTGTAGTCACCTGTATAGCAAATAATAAATGTATGGCGGTGCTTATCCTGTATATATTATCCATTCCACGGTCACATGTTTGGGTGAGTGATGTATGACTTCCCCTCCTATCCCATTTACAGAAGTAGGGGATAGCGGGCTCTTTTTTGATATCTAAATTAGTTTCGCCACAGAGATGCCTCCTTTGATGTAAAAACATAAACAAACCACACAGCACTGTCAAGTCTGACCGGGCGAGGGGTGGACGCAACGTTGCCAGATTGTCGTACTCAGCCGATTATATTTCCCGACTTCCTATGCCAAACTGTCTTCTGGGCTCCAATAAGAAATTAGTTTATAGTTATCGTTAAAAGAGTTAGATTCTGATGTTTCTTAGCAATAGTTAGGCGTCAGAAACAGGTAAACACTATGCTCCGAGTACGACAATCTGGCAACGGTGGGTGGACGGCTTCTTTAGGGCGGAACGGATGGGAGAACTAGTGAGAAAAAAAGTCATATAGTTATTAAAACGCAATGGGTGTTCGGACTGTGTTGTTCTAGTGTTAATATGAGCTAAATGGCGACGTAAATTTCTGGCTGAATTTGAATAAGAAAATATGAAAGAAGTGGAATTACTCTTTCTTTTCCCTCCTGAATATAATGATGAGATTGTTTTAGAGTACAAAACTAAGTACCCTCTAAGGTGGACAGTTTTTCAACACCTACAATAAAGGTGACCGACAACAACAGAACCGGGTCGAGGATCACTCTGCTAACACAACCTCTTCGCACATTTAAAGCTACTCTCTAAAACTTTCCACACGAGAACGTTTTGCTGAGGGAATAAAAGAGAAGCAGATTTAGTGAAGGAGAAAGATTGGAAGGAAACGGACTTGGAGATTATATTTATCTTCTATTTTCTTCAGTGACGGAGGAAGAGCGAGCTTATGTGAGGGGCTTCAGGCTGGTGCAGGGGTAAGGCGGGCAGACTGACTGACCGACCGACCGGGGCTGCTAGGGATGAAGAATAAGAAGGGTAAAAAGGGGAAGAGAAAAAAAAGGATATGGAAAGGAAGATAAAGAAAGGAAAGGGAAAGGAAGAAAGAGAAAGGGGTTTGTAGGGAATGCAAAATATGAGGACGGGAAAGAAGGGGAAGAAAGGTAAAATATGAGAAAGGAAAAGAAGTATATGGAAGGGAGGTAAAGAAAGAAGGAGGAGAAAGGTAAAATATGGGAAAGGAAAAGAAGTATATGGAAGGGAGGTAAAGAAAGAGAAGAGAAAGGAACCAAGTGAAAGAAGCTGCTGGGATGCAAAATAAGAGAAAGGGGAAGAAGGTGAAGAAAAGTAAAGGATGGGAAGAGAAAAGGATATGGAAGGGAGGTAAAGAAAGGGAAGGGAAAGGAAGAAAGAGAAAGAGGCTGCGAGGGATAAGAGTAAGGAAAAGAAGGGGAAGAAAGATAGATGGGAAGGGAAGAATATGGAAGAGAAGGTAAAGAAAGGGGAGGGAAAGGAAGAAAGAGAAAGAAAGGGAAAGGAATTGAGGGAAAGGAAGGAACGCAAAGAAAGGCAAGTGAGAGAAGAAAGGATGGAGAATCAAAAGGAAGGAAACGAAGGAAAGATGAGTTAAAAAAAGAATGTGAAGAAAGGAAAAGTGAAGGGAGCAATTATGTCCATAAGAAATAAAAGGAAATTCGTGTAAAGGAAGAGAATAAAGAATATGCGAAGGAAAGGAAGAGAAGGGAGGGAGGGAAGAATGGGTGAAGGGTGGAAGGAAGGAAACAGAGGGAATCCATAAGGGAAACAGGAAGAAGAGAATGAAAAATATCTAACGTGGAAGACAAGGAAAGGAAGATTAAGGAGTGAAGGAAAATTAAATGAAAGGAAGAAGGGAAGCGAAGGAGATGGGAGGAAACCGAATGGAATGAAATAAAAGAAAATCAAATGGAAGGAGAGAAAAGGGCGCGGAAGTTGAAGAGGATGAAAGGAAAGGAAAGGGAAGGGATAGGAAAGGAAGGGAAGGGAATGGAATAGAATGGAAGGAGAGGGAAAGGAAGGGAAGGGAAGAGAAGGGATTGGGAGAGAAAGGAAAGGGAGGGAAGGGAAGAGAAGGGGAAGGAAAGGAAAGAAAGGGAAGAGAAGAAAAGGGAAAGGGAAGGAAAGGGAAGGGAAGGGTAGGGAAGGGAAGAGTTGGGAAGGGAAGGGAAGGGAAGGGTAGGGTAGGGAAGGGTAGGGAAGGGATGGGTAGGGAAAGGAAGGGTTGGGAAGAGTAAGGAAGGAGAGGGAAGGGAAAGAAGAAAGAGATGGGAAGGGAAGAGAAGGGATAGGGAAGGGGTGCGGAGGGAAAGGAAGGGAACGGAAGGGAAGTGAGTGAAGGCGAAGGCAAAAGATGAAAGAATGAAAGTGAAGAAAAACGATGGAAGAAGGAGAGAGAGGAAAGGGAAGGGATGGTAACGAAAGAGAGATTGAACGGCATTGCATTACCTTCAAAATTATTCCCCCAGCAATTTTTTTCTGTACGTACGAAGCGACAATGCATCGTGGCACAATATTAGTTTTTAACCTTATTTTACGATCAGTGTTACATTGCCGCACCTTCCTCACGTATTATCTCTTTCACAGTCAAATATTTTTACTCCGTTTATGGCGATGCAGCGTTTGGCAGACGTTTTACTTCGTCTCCTTTTCATTTACTTTATTTTTTTTCGCTTAATCTTTTTTTCTATCCTTTGTCTCTCTCTCTCTCTCTCTCTCTCTCTCCCCCCCCCCCCCCCCCGAGTAAAACGCAATTAGGCGAAAGTATTACAAAGGAAATAAAGTTTTCACACGAATTATTTTACTTCCATTCACCAACTCGAAATTCTCTCTCTCTCTCTCTCTCGTTAACCTATTTTCTCCCTCCTCCTTCTTCTCCTCCTCCGTGCCGTAAGAGGGATCGCTAACCAGTAATGGCTAAACAGCGTTGAAATAAGTAAAGTTGTCTCTGTTTCCTTTTATATTAGTTTTCCACTCAGAGGGGAGAGGGGGGGGGGGGCGGAGGGGAAATGGGAGTACGTAATGGAAGGGAATGGAAGGGAAGGGATGACAGAAGGGAATAGGAAGGAAAGTCAAGGGAAGAACAGACGGAAAATGGGAAGGGAAAGCAAAAAAGGGAAGGGAAATGAAGGAAAAGGAGAGAAGATAAGGAAAAGGAGAGAAAGAGGAACAGTGTAAGAAAAGGAAAGGGAAGGGATAGGGAAGGGAGAGGAAAGGAAAGAGAAGGGAAGTGAAGTAAAGGGAAGGGAAGGGAAGATAAAGGAACGAAAGGAAATTAAACTGAAAGGAGGTGGAAAGGAAGGAAAGGGAAAAGAAAGAAGGAAATAGGGAAGGAAGGGGAAAAAGAGAAGGGAAGGAAAAGAAAGGGAAGGGGGTTAAAAGGATTGAGGTGGAAGTGAATATAAAGGAAGGGAAAGGAAAATAAAAAAAATAGGAAGGGAAGGAAAGGGAAGGGAAGGAAAGGAAAAGATAGGAAGGGAAGGAAAGGGAAGGGCAGGAAAGGACAATGAAGAAAATTAAATGAAGAGAGAGCAAGGGAAAGGTAAGCAAGGGAAAGGTAAGCAAGAGAAGGGAGAGCAAGGGAAGGCGAGGGAAAAGGCGCAGCAGTATTACACCGCGACCTGGGAACAATATAATGCAATGTTTCTTAGTTATTGTTAAAACGCAGTTGGCACTATATGCACTACCACTACTACTACTACTACTACTACTACCACTACCACCACTACTACTACTACAACTACTAATAGATAATAATGAATTTTCACACCTCTTCCTTGCTTCTCTGCGTCAAAAGCCTTCTCAAAAATTTAGTCCCTGGCCCGAGAGCTGGAAAGGTTTGCACAGTGATAATAATTAAGCGGGAGAGAGGGACGGAAAAAATATCTTTACTTAAGGCGAATCTCTCTCTCTCTCTCTCTCTCTCTCGTTTCTTAGCACTCAGAACTCATTATACATTCATAACTCTAATATTTGTAGGAGGAACATTTCTGTCACTAAAATTATATCACTAACCTTTAATTCACTAGCATTTACACCCTTAACATTCATATACCTAATATTCATGGGCCGAAGATTTATAAGATTAATATGTATAATCCTAGCTAAGGTTTCATCAGAGCCTCTTTTCGTGTATATATAACCGTAAGAGCAAATTCAAGTTTCATAGGTAACGTGAAGATGTGCCGTCTTGAAGTCCTTGTCCCATTACTGATCTCCTTCCATTTCCTTAATCAAGCTGAAGTGGGCACCGGAGTGTGAAAATTAACGCAAATTTACGTTTAATCCTATTGAGAAGATTTTCCTGAGTCATGCTGAGCTAACGCTGCATATTATCCTCTAAAGCTTTTGCTGGACCAAACGATTTACCCAGTTAATACTTCTTCCTCCATCACTATCTTTGTTTCTTCTTTAACCATTTTGAAACTATCTTCTCGGTGACTTACTCTTTAGTAGTTTTCCAATTTCTTGAAAACAGTGTCGTTAGATATAAAACCTTTGCCATGGGGAGGCGGTGGCTAAGTGGTTAGCGTGCCGGCGCCACGTCCGGGAGATCCAGGAGGGACGTAGGTTCGAATCCTGGCCGCCACACAGCTGGGATTTTTCAGTCACTGCCGAGTGGCCTAGAACTACCCACATGCTGCCCTGAAGACCACCTATCAACCCGGACTCTAGATTACCTCTCCAAAGAGAGGCTCAAAGATGAGCTCCAGGGGGCAGTATGAGCCAAAACAAGATGGCGCCACTATAAAACACTCGCCTGCACCACAACGGGCTGGGTCGACCATCAGGCCCCACCAGTGAAAAAGCCTAACGGCGCAATAGGCCGCTATGTAGAAAAAAAAATACTTGCACCAACATTGTTAGTGAAGAACAAACAAGCATTGTTGCACTACCAGGTCACAATGCTCTGACAACTGACAAAGCAGAAACAATCAGAAGGTCGGATATCGTTCACAAGGGTGTCGCCTCCTCTTCCTCCTCGTTCTTTCCCTCCTCCTTATTGTCTGTAAAAACAAAAGCTGTTGTGTAGTGTTGTGTTGAGAAGTGTGTGTGTGTGTGTGTGTGTGTGTGTGTGTGTGTGTGTGTGTGTGTGTGTGTGTGTGTGTGTGTGTGTGTGTGTGTGTGTGTATGCAAATGCAATTCTATCAGTTCACGTGAAATGTGCATGAATCTGCATATATATATAAAATGATGCCTACAAGTAAGTGTGTGTGTGTGTGTGTGTGTGTGTGTGTGTGTGTGTGTGTGTGTGTGTGCGCGTGCGTGTGCGTCCATGTGTGTGCACTTAACATACATAGTGGAGTATCTGAGTCTTCCTTCTTGATTTATTACAGGCAGAGTGATGAAGGAAGGAAGGAGGGAAGGAGGAAGGGAGGGAGGGAGGATCGAAGGAAAGGAGGGTGGCAGTAAAGGAAGCAGAGTAAGAAAAAAGGAAAGAAGGAAGGAAGGTGAGACAAAGTAAGGCAGGAAGGTAAGTCAGGAAGGCAGGATTGAAGGAATGACTGAAGGAAGGAAGGAAGGGAGACTAAGTTTAGAAATGGAAGAAGGAACGAAGGGAGGGGTGAAGAAGAAAAAGAAGGATGAGGCTGCGGCAGGATTTGTCAGGAAGGAGATA
>NC_066536.1:4665515-4680515 GCF_024679095.1 Eriocheir sinensis
ACACACACACACACACACACACACACACACACACACACACAAACATACACACACACTATAAGCCAATAATCCTGGTGTCGGGTCGCCCTGAGGAAGGCAATTAAGGCGAGAAACCCACCAATTAGGACTCGACTTTCTCCCTTATGTGGGGTTTCCCGATGACCAGCCACGCGGCCAGCCAGTCACCCCGGCAACCAGCAAGCCAGCCAGTAAGTCATCCAGTCTGCCAGATAGTCAACCAGTCAACCAGCCAGCCAGTCACCAGTCAATCATGTACACAGCCACCCAGCCAGTCAGTAAGTCATCAGACCAGTCATCCAGCCAGCCAGCAAGTTACTCAGCCAGTTAGTCACTCATCAAGCTAATCACCCAACCAGCCGTTCACCCGACCATACAGTTAGTCATCAAGCCAGTCACCTAGCCGCCCAGCGAGTCACCCAGCCAATTAGCCAGTCAACCTGGAAGTCACTCAGCTAGGCAGTCAACCAACCAATCAGTCACTCAGCAAGTTGGTAAAAAAAAGTCAGTCACCCAGGGAGTTACTCAAACAACTAGTCAGTCTCCCTGCCAGTTAACAACCAATCAGTCTGCCAGCCAGTCACTAAGTCACCAGGTCAGCATGTCACTAACAGTTGGTAAAAAAGAAAAAATGAAGTGGGGTGACTTGCAGCGAGGTAAAAAAAAAAAAAAATGCGAAGAACGAAACTCTGAGGTAGCGCGTTTTCGTGTGCAATTAGTTCCGAAAGGCAAGTGTTGTTTTCTTTCTCCGCAGCAATACTTCGGTGATTGGGAACGATGTGGCAGTGGTGTCGCGGTGTGTGTGTGTGTGTGTGTGTGTGTGTGTGTGTCTTCGTATATGTTGACTTAGGCAGGATATTCCCATGGAAATAAGGTGGAGATTGGCTCGCCAAATATTGCTTTCAAGTGTTGGGGAGCTTGGTTTTAAACAATTCACAACAATAATAATAATAATAATAATAATAATAATAATAATAATAATAATAATAATAATAATAATAATAATAATAATAATAATAATAATAATAATAATAATAATAATAATAATAATAATAATAATAATAATAATAATAATAATAATAATAATAATAATAATAATAATAATAATAATAATAATAATAATAATAATAATAAATAACATTAATAAGGAGAAGAAGAAGCAGAAGAAGAAAAAGAAGAATAGTAATAATAACTATAATAATAATAATAATAATAATAATAATAATAATAATAATAATAATAATAATAATAATAATAATAATAATAATAATAATAATAATAATAATAATAATAATAATAATAATAATAATAATAATAAGAAGAAGAAGAAGAAGAAGAAGAAGAATGGCAATGATTGCGTCGAGTATTTATAGCTGAAAAACAGCTTCCATACATCACTTTAATTACGAATTTAATAAGGTCCTAAGAACGGCGCCGTGTGAGCTGGAAAAAGAGAGCAAAGGAACAAAAGAAAAGGAGTAGAGGCGAGATTAAAGGAGGATTTTCTTGTAAGGTTAATTAGGAGGAAGACGCGAAAGATTCACCGAAAAGAGAGCGAAGTCAAATTAATGCTCTGGCAAACAGTGGAAGCGAAAATGAAGATAAAATGAAAAAGATAAGTTGGGAGCTATGAAAAGATGTATATTACGTAGAAACAGTTGGCTAGGCGCCATTTGGATACGTTGCTCGCAAGCAACTTCAATCAAAATTATGGAGGCAACACAAATGGAAGGAGTCTAATTAGTAGTAATATATTTATTTGAGAAGCAAATATAAATAGTAAAAAGTTTAAATTAAAATCTGTGAAATTCCTATTTATTTGAGCTTGCAACTGATAAAGCATTTTACACCGAAAAATAAAACAAAAAGTTTTATTTGAACTCCAATTATGTGAAAACTTTTGTATGATTAAAGAATGAAATATAAGAGACTGAAATTTAAATCCCAACTATGAACGAAACACGAAAACCAGATTTGAAAAAGGATTATGAAATAAACAAAGCGTATATTTATATGGAAAAAAGCAAAAACCACTAATGAGGAAAACATTACAACGGCACAACATTTTATGAATATACGTGCAAAATTCAGTTCAGGAATTTCAAAGCATTACTGAAGAGTATTCAGAATGTCCTTTCCTGCCCATCATTTCTGGCTGGAGGTGAGGCTCCTACAATGAGACCCAGAATGAAAACAATAAAACAGTATTAAAACGTTTCTTGCGAAATTAACGAAGAGAAAACGAAGAGTAACTACGAAAACGTCTCAGACCTTCTCTTCACAAAATGTTTGGCGAGATATGAAGGACACACATTGCCGGGAGGAAGCTGTGCCGAGAGAGAGAGAGAGAGAGAGAGAGAGAGAGAGAGAGAGAGAGAGAGAGAGAGAGAGAGAGAGAGAGAGAGAGAGAGAGAGAGAGAGAGAGAGAGAGAGATGCAATATAATTCTTCATTAAAAGAGGAAAAAGGCGAATGAGTAAACAAGGTAATTAAACAAAGCGCAAATGGGTTCATCTCTCTCTCTCTCTCTCTCTCTCTCTCCCCGCCTCTCTCATCGCTGATTGAGGGGACGCTCGGGCGACACCAACGTGCATCAGCGGCGTGTGGCGGCAGCCGTGCGGGGGCAGCAACTAATTGAGGGTTCGCCCCGCCGGGACGCTGGGCCAGACGGGACGCGCAGACATATCGAGAAACACCAAACAGAAGGTGATATTTGTTGTTTCCAGGCGTCGAATCTCACGTATGTAGTCTAGATGGCATATAATAGAACATGAATAAACGAATAAATCTGAATAAAATAGGAAAAAAAGAGTATATAAAGAAAGGAAAACGAAGAGTGTAGTAGGGAGATCTTTATTGTTTGCATGTGTCTAATCCCCCCCATGTAGTCTGGCCGGCACGTAATAATAAAAAGTGAATAGGAATGAATAAAATTAATAAGAATGAATAGACAATGAATGAATAAGGTAAGGAAAAACGAAAAAGTAGTAAATTGTTATTGTTTCCTGTAGAGTTAAAATTACTTTATATTTTTTTTCGGGTACTGTAATTGTACTATGAATGGATGCAGGTACGAATCAGTGTTCAACCAGCCGCTCAGACCTTGATACTGAGCCAAAGAGTTGGCCCATATTACCTTCCCCTGCCGGATTATTTCGGAAGAAAGGTAAAAGAAACAAAGGAACAAAGAAGAAACTAAACAAAGAAATAAAGCAAACAAATGAGTAAATAAAAAGATGCAAAACAATGTATAAGGTAAAACACAAGCCCACACACGAATCAAAGGCGTCCCAATAAAAACAGAAAGAACGAGTGAACCGCTTAGCGACGTACTGTACCTTTTAATTTTGAACTTTTATAAATATGTAGTTTTCCAGCTCTGCATATTGCACTCTGTTTCCTCCTCCTCCTCCTCCTCCTCCTACTACTACTACTACTACTACTACTACTTCTACTACTACTACTACTACTACTACTACAACTACTACTACTATACTATGACTACTACTACGACTACTACTACTATTACTACTACTACTACTACTACTACTACTGCTACTACTACTCCTACTACTACTACTACTACTACTACTACTACTTCTACTACTGCTACTCCTACTACTGCTAATAAGTCATAATAATAATAATAATAATAATAATAATAATAATAATAATAATAATAATAATAATAATAATAATAATAATAATAATAATAATAATAATAATAATAATAATAATAATAATAATAATAATAATAATAATAATAATAATAATAATAATAATAATAATAATAATAATAATAATAATTATAATAATATTAATAAAACCGCTGCTTCCCAAATAGTCTACGGTGATTGGTCGCCAGGATTTAATTAAGTAGCAACAAACTTTGCCACCGTCTCCACAAAGAATATATTCATTAAAAGTAATAATAATACTCACCTAATTATGTATACTCTCTCTCTCTCAAAAGCCTCGGTATTATTATTCTCGGCTTTTCACGAAGAGGATTTTTGAGGAGCACAGATTTCATTCCGAGGACTTACTTTCATCATCTCTTCCCTCTCCTAGTCTCCATTCTCTCGTTTCCCCTTTCCTAATCCCCCTTTCTTTCCACACTTTTATTTTTATAGCAATTTTTCTGCATTCTAACTAATTCGTTTCTCCTTTTTCGGATTTCATCTTATCCTGTTTCCTCTTCCAACTCGTCTTCCTCTCTCTTCCTTTGCTACTCTCTACTTTGTTTCTTTCTTTCCTTCTTTTTTTTTCTTTTCTTCTTCATTATTACCGTTTTTTCCCCTTTCTTGAATCTTTATACTTACTTATTCACTTCCTTTTTTTTCTCTTTGATTTTCTCCTCTCCTTTTTCTCTCCTATTACCTTTTCGTTTTTTATCTCTCTTTCCGTAGTTCATTGTTACTTTTCTTTCCTCATTTTCGTCCTTCATCATTTCCGTTGTTTAATACTCCTCTACCTCTTCATTCTCCTTTTTCGTCTACCTCTTTCCCTTGTTATTTCATTACTTTTGCCTTTTCTGCATCTCTCTCTCTCTCTCTCTCTCCTTCACTTTGCTACCTAGGTGCTCTCTCAGTGATTTAGAAGCCTTACTCTTAAAATCTCTTTCTCCAATTTCACTTCTTCCATACCCGTCGAACTACTTTATACCACTTTTTCTCATTCTCTCACTTTGATCTCTTATTCTTTTGATTTGTTTTTGCTTTTCTTTTCCTTCATTTTTTCCTGCTCTCCCTCCTCCTCCTCCTCCTCTCTTATCAATCTGTACTGGTTGTCGCTAACTTCATTCCGCCTTTTCAGATGACCCCTTTCCAGCCTCGGTCACATGTTTACAATTCATTTTCCCCTCCAAAGCCCTTCCCCCATCCCGACTGTTACCCTTACTTTTTTTGGCTTCTCTTTCTATTCCTTCCCCTCCACATCAAACAGTATTTCGCAGTTTTCATTCTTTTTTCCTATTAGTTTTTAAGCAGTTTTTAACATCGCCATTTTCTTTTCTTTTCCTTCACTATTCCTTCGACCTTCCTTTATTCCTCTTTTTCCTTATATCTCTTTTGTCGGATCCTTCCTATCTCCCTACATATATATTTTTCTGATCTCTGTCTGTCTGTCTGTCTGTCTGTCTGTCTCTCTCTCTCTCTCTCTCTCTCTCTCTCTCTCTCTCTCTCTCCCATGCCCTGCTCTTCCTTACCAAATTGGCCTTTACTATTCCACTTTCCCATCAGTCCCATTTGTCATTCTAGTCCTGTCACTATTTCCTCCCTCTCCCTTACCCCTCCCACCTCTCCTACCTGTGCTTCCTCCCTCTCCCTCTTCCCTCTCGCCTCGCCTTTCCGCTCCCTCGACAGTGAGCGGACGGATGGCTTACAGAATTTCAAGGAAAAATCTCGGCTTATCCTGGGAAACCTTGAGATGAGAGAGAGAGAGAGAGAGAGAGAGAGAGAGAGAGAGAGAGAGAGAGAGAGAGAGAGAGAGAGAGAGAGAGAGAGAGAGAGAGAGAGAGAGAGAGAGAGAGAGAGAGAGAGAGAGAGAGAGAGAGAGAGAGAGAGAGAGAGAGAGAGAGAGACCAATATTGACCCTGTCGTTGGCCCACTCTAGCACACATTTTTAGGAAGAGAAATTTATCCCCCGGTCCTGTTTTCATTGTTGTTTTGAAACTATAAATAAGTATTACCTTCCTACATCTCGGGGAAGGAAAGGAGAAGGCAGGAGGAGAGGGAAGAGGAGGAGGAGGAGGAGGAGGAGGAGGAGGAGGAGGAGGAGGAAAATGATGGGAAGGAAAATGGGAAGGTTGAGAAGAAATAAGAGTGAAAAAAAAAGAACAAGAACACTAATAATAAAATAAAACAAGCACATCAGAAGGAAAAACACGATGGAGGAACAAGAATAAAAATAAGAATATAAGAGCGAAAAGAACAAGAACAATAGAAGTAAAACAAGAAAAAGAGATAGAAAGAGGAAAGAAGAAAACTTAGAATAGACAAAAGTGTTACGTCAGAAGGAAAAGCTTGATAACATAGAAACCACATGAAGGAAAGAAAAAAGAAAACCAGCAAAATTAGATCTGTTCACAACCTCCATAACACCTTAAGACTATATTGGGTTTGGGCGGATTACTGGGACTATTTTCACAGAGACATCGCATCTAAAACCACGGGAACATGTGGCTCAGAGAATCGGTCGCGGGAGGCAAGTCAACAGCGCTTCGACCCTGAGCTACCAAAGAGACGGACTCCAGGCAGCGGCGAGGGAAAGGAACGTGAGGGGCGCGCGGAAGAATCTTTTGAGGCACCTGGCACGATCGCCCAGCACTCCCCTCTCCTGGCACTGATGGAGGGGAGGAAGGGGAGGGGGGTAATAGCCACCTACAAAGACATCTGGGGAGGCCATTTTCTGTCTGTCTGTATGATATTTTTCTCTGTGAATGGCTTTTCGGCTTTAACTATGTCTGTATGTCTGTTTGCTGGGTTTTGTCTGTTTCTGATGGTATGATTATGTTGAGGATTCATGTGTGTGTGTGTGTGTGAGTGTATGTGTGTGTGTGTGTGTATGTATTCCTCTCTCTCTCTCTCTCTCTCTCTCTCTAACTCTCATCAAAAAGAGTTCGCGGAAAAAAAGGAAATCCCACGTTTATTGAGGGAAAATAAATAAAAGGTCGAAAGAGAAAACTGTTACCAGTATTTCATTATTTCCTGTTGACATTCTCTCTCTCTGTGTTATGTATAGCTGTAGTTAAAATGATTCACGGGAGACAGGAGACAAAACGCTTGCCTTACGTGTGAGAACCTATAAAAGTTACCTGCCAGTACTCTCTCTCTCTCTCTCTCTCTCTCTCTCTCCTTCAATATCTATCTACCCACCAGAGAGACAGATGTATTAAAGAGATAGATAGACAGGTAGATAAATAGACCGACCGTAATAAAGCGAGATTAACGGAATGTGTGTGTGTGTGTGTGTGTGTGTGTGTGTGTGTGTGTGTGTGTGTGTGTGTGTTAGCCATACATTACGGTGAGCCAATAACGATGTCGGACGGAGATGATGCTTAATATGAATGATTGTTCTACTTATGATGAGCTATTATGGATCCTCCTCCTCCTCCTCCTCCTCCTCCTCCTCCTCCTCCTCCTCCTCCTCCTCCTCTTCTTCCTCGTTGTCCTCTCTCTCTTACGTTTTATCTTCTGATGTCTTTTCCTGTTTTTTCCTCGCTTTGCTTATATGCCCACGCCTCCACTGCGACCTCCTCCTCCTTCTCAACTTTCACTCCCTTTTATTTCTCCTCACAAATGAGACATCTTTCTCAATCTCCTCCTCTTCATCTTCCTCTAATGATAAAAAGTATATAAAATCACCCAAGACGCGCCTTGAAAATATTACAGTTGCCGGCAGCGCCGCTGTACGGGAAAAGACTCAAGTGACTCAACATCTTCAAGTATGCTGGAAAAGAGAAGACTACGAGGAGTTTGATACAAGTCTCCAAGTACCTCAACAAGTTTCACTTCCAGCAATTTTGAGTTTCGAACTAACCAACTAACTAGAAAATAATGGAGTACTTGTTAAAGCGAGGCGATGCGGCATATACATCGGCAGGATATTCTTTGTTGAACCGACTTGTATACCAATGTAACCACCATCCTGCAAAAAACAGTTGATGAGAAAACGAGCAGTGCCATTAAATTGTATTGATCATTCCTTCGCTGTGACAGAAGTCAAATGGATGTCCTTGTAAGAATGCATTTCAAGTAGTGGCTGACTGAATGGTTAGCGTGCGGGCCCCGCATTCACCGCGTTCTGGAAGATGCGGGCTCGAATTCGCCGCTACCACCTGGGATTTTTCAGTCACCGCCGAGCGGCCTAAGATTACCCACATGCTGTCCTGAAGACAACCCATCAACCCAGACTCTAGAGGAAACCGCCCAAGTGAATCAAGAATGACCCAGAAATAGATGGCGCCACTATAAACACTTGCCTGCGCCAAGGCGGGCTGGGGCTGACCTCCATGCCCCTGCAGAAAGCCTACCGGCGCTGTAGGCAAAAAAAAAAGAAAAAAAAATCCATTCTTCAAGTCATTAAAGTCCCCGAAGAAGATAAAATTACAAAAAGCAAGTACCTTTGTTAAAAACTAACAAGCTCTCTATATCCGGCTCTTTCATATTATTTTAATTTTTTTATCTTCCTTCATAATTTTTACTCTTTTTTAATCTTTTCAAGTTTATTTTCCTCTTCCGTTACTTTATTATAGTTGCATGCTTCTGTACCTCATTCTCAGTATTGCTTCTTTTTTTCTTCTTCCTTCTTCTTTCTTCTTCTTCTTCTTCTTCTTCTTCTTCTTCTTTTTCTTCTTCTTCTGCTCTTGTATCATGCCATATATTACCACACCTTATTTGGATCTTTTAAATCCCTCGTTCACGGAGCACTACACAGCTAACAACACATCTTGTACCCACCTTATTCCTAGCCCAATGACATACACTGAAAGGTTACGAATAAAAAGTAAAGGGTAATACAAGCAGAACAATAAAAAAAAAAACAGTACAATAAGCTTAAACAAGGTAACATTCAACTCTCATCCTAAAGACTCGAGGCAATATCAAAATGAGTATGAAACAGAGAAGAAAATTTGAGGTGAAACATAAAGGGGAGAGAAAGCAATCGCGGCACAGTCGCGCCGTGTTTTGCTAAGTCCCCTTTGAAAAGTTTTAGTCGTAGTGAGTTGGGAAAACAATGGAGGAGGAACTTTAAATGGGCGAGCCCACAAAGGATTCGACCAACCGACAGAGTAACCCACTGACAGACAAACCCAAAGGCACCCAGACACATAGACCCAGCAACCCACAAAAAAACCGATATACATACACACGCACACACACACACACACACACACACACACACACACACACACACACACACACACACAGATATACAGACACACCTACACACAGACACATAGACCCAGCAACCTACAAACAAACCGATATACATACACAAACACACACACACACACACACACACAGACATACAGACACACCTACACGCAGACACCAACACATACACAGACACATGCACATACATACAGCCACAGCCACACAGACACGCAACCACACCGACTCGAAGACCACTGATACACAGATACAGCGCCACACGGAAAGACAAAAAAACACACACACAAACATACCCACTGACCAACGGACTCACATTCAGACACATAAACCTACAGACACAAAGACCAAACAGACACACAGACAGACAGGCGCAATCTCTACAAAGGGATTTAGGAATATCGTCTTGCACCAAACTCTCGCTGAGGGCAATAAAAAACAGGACTGAAAACTTTTTCGTAACAGGAATTCAGAAAGTGTAGGGCGAAGAAGAGAAAAAATGCGGACCAAATTGAAAAGAAATGGAGGGAAAATAAATGAAAAAGTCGGGAATGAGGAAGACAACTTATATAAACATGCGCTACAAATCTTCTGAAATTCATTTAGTACTCGTATACGGCGAGAGCGCTACAGAAAACCGGGCGGTCCTTCTACTCGTCTAAGGCCAGGAAGCAATAAGGGATGATGAAGAATCGCTATAAAAAGACCTGGAATGCGAGGGGAAAAGGGAAAAAAATAAGAAAGAAAAAAATATCATCAAAAGAGAAAACGAAAACAAGTACATTTTCAAGAGCTTCTACGAAATCTAATAATCTTAAAAAATGTTGTTTCCTGTGAAGATTGTGAAAATAAATATAAAAAGAAGGAAAAAAAAGAAAAAAATAGTGACGATCAATGAATATGATGTAAATGAAACACGGCCAAGAAAAGAAAATAAGTGCATAAATATGACTAAACGTGCGAGAAAAGCTTTTTTTTCACGTACAGTGTGTGTGTGTGTGTGTGTGTGTAGTAGTAGTAGTAGTAGTAGTAGTAGCAGTAATTGTAGTAAGAGTGGTAGAAATAGTAGTCAGCAGCCTAAGAATAATGTTACGTAAATCTAAACCTCAAAAAACACTAACATGACAACAAGAAATTATGAATATTGAGAAATACGTAAACACACACACACACACATAATGTGTGAGTGGTCTCAGTCCTACCCAAAGATCGGTACTCCGAGCTCTGTGCTCTTCCGTGGGGGAACGGCTGGCTGTCTCGAGAGAGACCCGCAGCAGACCATGACGTGAATTACACACAGGTACACATACACACATACACACACACACACAGAGACCAAGAGTGACTGACAATCGTATTTGTAAGCAGGTAAGTGAATAGGTATATAAACCAATTCAGTCAACATACGCATGAATGAATAAGTGATGAATGGAACAATTAATGAACGAATAAATGAACGCAAGAATGCCTCACAAATCACCACAGCCGATTATTAAAATTCTGGTATAATACATAAGAAAATATCGAAACACAGGTCACCTAAAAAAACCCACTTAAAAAGATAAATATACGAAATGCACTTCAGGAAATATAAAAATAAATAGAAAAATAATTCGTAGCTAAAAGAACGAAGCTAGCTGAATATCAAGAACCCAGAATAATACACAAGAAAACATTGATACACAAAACAATCAACAAAGACTTTAAGAGATAAATATATAAAAAATGTACCTCAGTAAATATAAAACGAGCAAAAGAATAATAAGTAACCAAAACAACGAAACTAATAGAAGAAAACACAACCAAAAAAATGCACTTAAGTAAATATAAAACATTAATACACGTCCAGCGAAAGCAACAACAACAAAAAAAAAAAAGGAATAAGCAAGCAGGTGGGTATAAACAAACAAACAAACAAACAGTGACTCACCTTAATAGGACATGGCGTTACCTGGGAAGCACCTGTGAGTGTCTTGAGCACCTGTGAAGAAGAGACGTTGAGAAGGGTTAGGTTGTGTTAGGAGAGAGGGGAGGGAGGGAAGAGGGAGGGAGGAGGAAGGCGGCGTGAGTGTTAGGTGCAGGGTTAGAAGAGAAGGGAGGGAGAAAGGGGAAGGAAGGGACGGTCTGAAGGCTTAAGTAGGGTTAGGAGAGAAGGTAAGGAGAGTAGGAAAGGAGAGGAGAGAGGGAGTAAAGAGGAAAGCGGCGAGAGGAAAGGGAGAAATTACGAAAAAAAATATATATAATAGTTAAAAGGCTGCGGAGAAGACGAGAGAGAGAGAGAGAGAGAGAGAGAGAGAGAGAGAGAGAGAGAGAGAGAGAGAGAGAGAGAGAGAGAGAGAGAGAGAGAGAGAGAGAGAGAGAGAGAGAGAGAGAGAGAGAGAGAGAGAGAGAGAGAGAGAGAGAGAGAGAGAGAGAGAGAGAGAGAGAGAGAGAGAGAGCAGAAGTGTGGTAAATCGAGAAAGGAGGGAAGGAAGGAGAGAAGATGGAAGGGATATTTAATTAGTTGAGGAGAAGAGGGTGACTGTGATTAGAGGGAGATAAGAAGGAAGAGAATGGGGGAAGGGAGAATGTCTAATTATGTGGAGAGAGAGAGAGAGAGAGAGAGAGAGAGAGAGAGAGAGAGAGAGAGAGAGAGAGAGAGAGAGAGAGAGAGAGAGAGAGAGAGAGAGAATGACAAATCAGATAAAAGAACATATACATTCAACCTTAAAGTCTTTGGACGTGGGTGAAAATTACTTTGATCTCAAGCTTGAATAAAAAGAGTCGCTGGAGCCGTGAATTAAGGGGCAAGACAAAGGAGAAATCAAATAAATAACGTCTGTTAATTAGTTATTTTTAATTCGTTAGTCAAATTAGTGCTCATAAAAGGTCAAACAATAATCGTGCCAATCATCCTTCTATTCACACGCTCTTTTTCTGGCTCATAAAAGAAATGAAAAAATAATTATAGTAAATCCTAATAAATCCCTGTTATCTTTTCCTTCTTTCATGCTGGCTGATTATCTCTCTCGACGCCTACAAGCCAGCGTGGGTGAGAGGCTTGCTGCAGGGGAAGAGATGCAAGTTTAGCTCATTGTGGACACCGACTATCCTGCTGCGTCGCTTCCCGCCGTCCCTTACTGGCCATGAGGTCCCGATGAAGGAGAGGACAAATGTAATGGTCAGCGGGCAGGCACACTAATAAAGGGGAAGATGTACAGAGATAGTGGTCGATGGGGAGAGAGATTGACTACAAGAAGGAGAGAATATGAGATAGGGGTTGACTGACAGATATACACTAATAGAAGGAAAGAAGAAAAGAGAGATAGACAGGACATAGAAAGACTGATAGAGGGAAAGATGAACTAAGAGATAGTGGACAACGGACAGTGACTGACTCATTGCTGGAAAGTTTATTGATAGATAGTGATCGCCGAAGAGAAATAGATGAGCATGGGGAAATATGAACAGAAAGATAGAGGGTGAATGGACAGAGATGGAGCATTAAGAGTAAAGAAAAACAGAGATAGGACTCGACGGATAGAGGTTGACTATAAGGGGGGAAGACCAACAGAGAGATAGAGGTCGAAGGGCAAAGATTGACTATAAGGGGGAAAGATTAAGAGAGGGAAGCAAACATGAATGGCAGAGGCAGCGAATCTTTAAAGAGTGCAAATATCCTGCTAAAATATTTGATCTAAGCCCTGTAAGTCGACAAGTAAATAAGCCGTGAGTGATGAATGCCAGTGGACGAAAAAGACTGGCTAAAATATGATGAACAGACAAACACAGGTAGCACAGGTGAGTTGGGAACAGACTTGTGAGAAAAGTAGTAAAAGATATTATAACCCTCAAATTTTTAGATGACAGACATCGGCTCGCCTTCTATTACACTTCCCTGCAAGGTTAAAGAGTAGTCTAGTCAATGACGATTTTTTTAAAGCCTTCAGACCCTTCATGTGCTAGTAGTGTTGCAGATTTTATAATGGGTGGTCTAGTGAAAACGAGGACATTTTCGATAAAAACTTTTAGTCCCTTCTTCTGTTTGTAGTTTGCAGAGTTTGAGTTTATCCTGAGTTAAGGTTTTCGTGTCGATAATAGCGTGCCCTAGTGAGAAACCAGGATTGTATTAATGTGACGGGACCCTTCATATGCTCAGAGTTTGAAAGGTTAATGCAATGAGTTAAGATTATCGTGTACAAGCAGAGAACTATCGCGTGTGTGGGGGTATGCGGGGAGAGTTATATTTTGTGTGTGTTTTAATGTTATAATTCTTGTGTTTGCTCCCTCTTTTCATCACCACTTTGTCCTGTTTCTTTTTTTTTTGTCATTCCATACCAAGGATCCACGAGCGGTCGTTGTGTGAGGCCGTGAGTGGCAAGTGAAGGACGCTTAAGAAGGGAGAGGAGTTAGCAAGGCGAGCATCTTCTCTCCTATTTTTCCTGTATAATTCTTCCTTTAGACTGCTGCAGACAAAGAGGCGGATAGAAAGACACCCACACTCACACACACACACACACACACACACACACACACACACACACCGAGCAAATGTGTAAGAAAAAGAAACGCCGCGTACCGCTCTCAGGACCATGGTAAGCAAACGGACAGAAAGAAATTACAGGTGCTCTCTCTCTCTCTCTCTCCCTATCTACCCACCTACCTACCTATCCATCTATCAAACTATCTATCCATCTATATTTCTGTCACGCATCCCTTTAATCCATTTCACATTACGTATTTTAAATTTTCCATTGCCACACTTTTTCTCTATCATTTCCATCATTGCCTATAGTCTACAAGACATTAATCCCAAGTGTTTATGCTAACAGTTTTCAGGTGAAGTGGTGAGAAACACTCTACCATTCAGTTATTACAAGCTAAATACTCGCACCTAAGCTTACACCATTCTCGCATTTTTTTCTAATTTCCTGCCGCATGTATAGCTTGAACCATTTTTCCAGTAGATTCCACGAAGACTAATGTTTAATCTGGAAAGTACCGAACAGAATCTAGTCAGAAGAACTCGTGGTAAAGAGATATTTAAAAGGCCGAAACCCGTACAATACCGAAAGGAACCGCTGAGGGGCCGAACTCACTCTCACCAAGACTTACCAACACAAAGGGTTGTAGCTGTCTAGGACAATGGGGAGAAAAAAACAGTGGAAGACCTAATTGTAGAATGTAGCAACTACGAGAGGCAGAGAGGGGAGTTAGTACTAGAAGAAGTGATGGTGATGAGTCGATGAAAAGCGATATAGGTCAAAAGAACTCCCTCTTTTTCCGTCCTAACTCCAAGCTAAGCCGAACTAACCGAACTCAACCGGCGAAAACCGAGATCTAGTCCTGAACGTCAACACACATACGGTATGGTGAGAAAAAATAAATATTTGTATTTGTATTTGGTATGGTAAGACAGAGCCATGGCTCCCCTACACACCACCCCCCTCCTCGTGCTGACGAAGGAACGCATCGACACGCTGGTGGCCCAGCACAAGCAGGTGCTGGGGCGCGGCGCCTCGTGCACGGTGTACCTGGTGGAGGTCGGCGGCGCCCAGTGCTGCCTCAAGGTGGCAAGGGAGCAGCGCCTCGCAGCCATGTTCCGCAGGGAGTTTGACATCCTGCTGGACCTGGACGGCGCGGCGGGCGCCCCCAAGGCCTTGGGCACCAGCTTTGGGTTCCCCGCCATGCTCACCACCTTCTGCGGCCAGAACACCTTCTGCGACCTGCACAACCTCGCTCAAAGCGACACGGACAGACTGGCGGCCTTCGTGGCGCTGGCCCGGGACGTGCAGCAGCTCCACGCCTGCGGCTACACCCACAACGACATTAAGCCCGACAACGTCGTGGTGCGCCAAGACACCAAAGGCCGGCTGAAGGTGTCCCTCATCGACTACGGCTTGGCCAAGAGATTCGGCACAGGACTCCGCATCGCGCGCACACACACGCACCGCACGCCCTGGATGGCCCCAGAGCTGCTCCGCGGCGCGCCCTGCTCGCCCCCCGTGGACGTGTTCTCCCTCGGCTACGTCCTGAGGCGCGTCCTGGCCACGTGCCACACGCAATACCCCGGCCTGGAGGTGCTGGCCGACAGAGCCATGAGAGCCAACCCT
>NC_066536.1:4683015-4755515 GCF_024679095.1 Eriocheir sinensis
AGACACTGACATAGAAACAGAGACACAGAAAGCAAAGAGACAGCTAGAGAGAGAATGCTAGTAGCTGAGAATAACGGAAATAACAGACAAACAAATTAACAGACAGTCACGGATTCAAGAATACGCAAAGAAGCTTATATCGTATCAGAAAAAAACGGAAAACAGACCCCAAAAGAAACACGGCCATTAGTTAAGTTACCCCTTTACTTTCCCAGTCCCAAACACCTTTACGCCATCCAGGACCATCACACTCACCATCAACACCAACATTACCAAGAGAAGATGACGCCACTATAAACACTTTCCTGCGTCATGACGAGCTGGGGCCGACTTCCATCCAGGCCCATCAAGAGAGCATATTACTAACAACATCCCCATCACTGCCACCCTTCAGTCCTCTTCTAACCATTCAGATCCTGCCAAGTTCACCATCCATAACAAACACACCGCTACCTGGGCCTACTAACACTCTAGAGACCCACGCTTATCCAGCAGCACAGACAGCACAGTGACCATCCACCATACCACACCAGACCACCCTACCCTTATTGCCCCTCACCACCATCGACCACTAACACCGCAACTCAAGCATAAAACCACCTTCACCATACGCCCGCATTCCCACCATCAAGCTCTATATCCCCGTCTCCACCTCACAGACAAAGCACCATTAAGTCATTAGACAGCTTCAGTTGCTCCATTTGCCTCACCTCGGCCACCCTAACACCCATATCAGACCACTTATGCCAAAATATTATGCTATTATAATCATTTTCCGTAGAGTTGTTCCTTTTAGTATCGTATTTTCCATTGTTTTCTTGCTCTGATGGATACAACTAACGTCCATCGTATGGTATCTAAGCCCCCTTACACACTTACCATCCATCTCGGCCGTACTAACCTCTTCTTCGTTTTGTTTATTACTTCTTGCAGTTCCTTCCTACGTAGACTTTTTCCTTTAAGTACCGTATTTTTCCTTGTTTTCTTGCTCTCACAGACACAACAAGCGTCCGTCGTATCATATATAAATCCACCACGCACTTACCATTCACCTCAGTTTTATTAGCTTCTCTCCATAACCTTAAACCGCAAAGGACAGCACCATAAACACTATCACCGTATCACCCCACCACCATTGCCTCTTACCACCCATCCCGGGCCGACTAACACCCTTTACCCCGCCCTAAATCACAAGGAACAGCACAATAAACACCGCCACCAAGGAGCCGTCTCGTAAACCAGCGGCGTGGAGGAGACAGACTCGTGCATCACTGCGCCGGCCGTCTATCCCGCGCGAGAAGGCAAATTCTGCGCCCGCCGCCGAGCCAAAAGAGCATAGATCGTGCGTGATTTGTTTCGATATGATGTGATGGACGGTTGCTGCATCGATGAAGGCAAGAAAACATGGCAAGGATGCGACAGAATAATATGGAGGAAGAAAATGCAGGATGTGATATATATAATACAACCAGAAATATTACATGATTACAGTTACGTTTATTGCAACTATGAAAGCAAAAAAACATAAGGAGAATACGATAGTTTGAGGAAAAAGCCTACGGATAGACGATATTTAGAAGAAAACGTCTTAAGGAGAAGGAAAATGCAGGTAGTGATAAATATAATACAGCCAGAAATATTACACGATTACAATTACGTGTATTGCAACTGTGAGAGCAAGAAAACATGGGAATGAAAAAACGATATAGGAAAAGTATACGGGGAAAGAAATGCAAGAAGTGACGAATATAGTAATACAACCAAAATATAACCACAAGACTGAAGAAAAGAAAAATGAACTAAATAATAAACTTATACAACACTTAAAGAAAAAAAAGAGGAAAAGAAAAGGAAAAGTCTAAGGAGAAAGAAAACGCAGTTACAAATACAATACAGCCAAAAGTGGTGTTACACTATTACTCAGAAAAAACAAAAACAAGATGACTAAAATGACAAATGTGAGGATAAAGGAGCAAGAAAAAGGGGAAAGTAAGAGTTATGGGAAGTGATTATGGGCGAAGAGAAACAAGAAAGAACACATTCATATTACCCACCACTGCGGCAGAGGTGAAGAGCTGCAGACACGACGGCTACACACTGCGACCATGGGGGTAAAAATGAGAAGGCAAAGTACGGTAAAAATTGTAGAGGAAAATAAAAAGTCTAATGTGACCGTTGGAGCGGGGGAAAGACAGCTTATGATATCATGGCCACTTTCTGCGTATGGCGGATTAAGAAAACCAGGGAATGTGAGAAGCCCCGAGCCAGACACGCGACCACTCCCTTGCTATCGGCAGTTCCATTGATTTTTCCCGGAAAGTGTGAACATATGCGCCAAGACTCACATGCTCTGGTGCAACGTGTTTCTTTATTATTCGCCGCAGCTTAACGCTTATAAATGATTGGCGGTTTCGGTTAAGACTATTATTAGGATCATCAGTTATTGCAAGACTGAATACGTCGCCAAAACAAGGCATTTAAATTAAGAACATGCATCCTTTTCGGAAATGTATTGAATAAATTTTTCTTACTTATTTTGAGAATTCACAGAACCGTTATCGGAAGAGCGTAGTCAGGAAAGTATTTTAGTCGGGAGTTTCTAATAAAGGCAACAATTATAAAAACAACAACAAAAAACAACGGGAAACACGATTAATAGATAATACGAACTACAAGAATGTAAGTATTAAATAAGAGAACCCTTTATCGCGATTACCGGACCATAAAGGAGCAATAAAAAGTAAGGCAATTAAAGATAATTATCAGGAGGGGAGAAAAAGAAAGATAGGGAAAGACGGAAGCAGGAGGTGAAAAACACGACACAGACAATAAGGTATGAGACGTTGTTAACAATGTAATTATCTGACCAGGGAAAATGAGAACAAGTGCGACAATTAGTAGCTATTATAAGGGCGACACCACTGGGAAAGACACTTAACGAAAAGAGGGGTACGAAGACCACAACGACAAGTATTATAGATAAAAACAATAAGACTATCAAGAACTGCAATAATAAGTACAGAAAAGGGACTAAATAAAGGCGTTTTTTATTGTATTTCATTTAATTTTGCCCTCGAGCTGCCTCCTTTACTGCAAAAAAAAAAGTGCACCTCCTCTCTACAGAAGCGCCTCCGTGGAACAGTGGTCACCGTGTCTGGTTACGACTCCGCGTGCCAAGGGTTCAAGATCCGGCCCGTTCTTTATAGAGTAACAGCACTCTTTTGAACAACACTAATAAAATATCTTCGTTCATCTTTCTTACTATCACCATCATAAACACAATCACCACCTCCACCATCACTATCATCATAATCACCACCACCATACCCATCATCATCATCATCATCCAACCTGCACAACAAACATCATCAGTCTTCACTACCAGTCACAACCACAACCACTACCACGACCATCACAACCTTAACTACCACCACCCACACACAAGAACAACAACAACCTAATAAACAACCTCGAAAACAAGCGAAACCATGAACGTTTTAGAGGGAAAATATGGGGCGAATATATGAATTTCCGATATTAGGTAAAAAATGTACAGTGCAATATATACACAACCAGCCGAGCGAAGACAAAACGAAAAATAAAGTTGAAAATACGATTAATTTAAAAATCTGAACTGCAAACGAATGTTGTTAAAAAGTGAATGCCATTACTGCGTTTTTGGAGACCACTGAACTCACTCACACACACACACACACACACACACACACACACACACACACACACACACACACACACACACACACAGACTCGTTAGTGGAATAAATATCGTGGTTTGTGGGGTGCATTTGGCGTCCTACATATTTCTCTTCTTTCCCTTCCCCCATTCTCTCTCTCTCTCTCTCTCTCTCTCTCTCTCTCTCTCTCTCTCTCTCTCTCTCTCTCTCTCTCTCTCTCTCTCTCTCTCTCTCTCTCTCTCTCTCTCTCTCTCTCTCTCTCTCTCTCTCTCTCTCTCTCTCTCTCTCTCTCTCTCTAAAAAAATCTGTTTCGGAAAGGATTGTTTGTCGCGGATTTGGTTTTTTTTTTTTTTCACGTTTTCTCTTTACATCCTCTGTACCTTCTCTCTCTCTCTCTCTCTCTCTCTCTCTCTCTCTCTCTCTCTCTCTCTCTCTCTCTCTCTCTCTCTCTCTCTCTCTCTCTCTCTCTCTCTCTCTCTCTCTCTCTCTCTCTCTCTCTCTCTCTCTCTCTCTCTCTCCTCCATTCACTGACCCGCCCAAACTTGCTCGTAAAGAGTGAGACACAGCCCTCTAAACCTTATCCTGTGTTCCTAAGCACTACTACTACTACTACAACTACTACTACTACTACTACTACTGCTACTACTACTACTTTCACTATTCACACTTCAATTTCTTATTTTTTACCATAATGATGTACTTATCTGCCTATATACTCATTCCTTTAATTTTGCTGGTACTAACGTTTTTGCCATCATGCCCGTCACCATCACCGCCACAGTCATCACCACCTCAGGCCTCACCCTCACCACATTTCTGCTTCCTCCACCTTCACCTTGGACCATCAGCAGCAGCCCAAATATCATCAGCAGAAGCAGGAGCAAATATCCCACGCCTCCATCTCCTGCGGCCACCCTACCCTCCTTCTCTCTCTCTCTCTCTCTCTCTCTCTCTCTCTCTCTCTCTCTCTCTCTCTCTCTCTCTCTCTCTCTCTCTCTCTCTCTCTCTCTCTCTCTCTCTCTCTCTCCCCCGCTTCGCCTCTGCTGAGCTCAGCCGATAACTCCCGCCGATTAGCGCTGAGCTCAGAGCGGCGCTGAGCTGTTTAATATCCGATAAAGAAAGATTTCTGTCCGGCGCAGCTCCCGATGTGTTAACTTTTTCTCCTGTTTTCTGCGATAGCTTTCTTTCTCATTTTTTCTCGAGGACACTCAAGAGAAAAGAAGGGATGACTGTAATATAAAAAGATTCAGTATTTTTTGGCACTAATGTAAAATTGATATCAGTAATTTTTGCAGATTCCTTTTTTGAGAGAAAAAAGACGATAAATGTTTTTTTTTCGTGTGTTGTTTAAAAAGTTTGGTATTTTTCTTTTATTTACCTTTCAGTTCTGCAATGTTGGGTTGATTAGGGAAGATAAAGGTCAATGTACGATCACGGGACAGACATATCTGCTTATGTCGGCAACACACACGAGCATCGGCAATACTGTTTGCAGTGTTTGCGAACGGCGGTCAATCCGCTTCTGTTCGTGTCTATTTGCGTCGTCAAATGCTAGTCTATTTTAGGGGTATGTATGCATGAAGGCATGCTGGTATGTATGCATGTATCTGTATATGCATGTATCTACGTATGCATGCTTGTACGTAGTCATAAATTCATGTTAATCTATTTGTCTCCGTGGTGCAGTGGTTAGCGTGTATAACAAGAATCTGTGTGCCTGGGTTCAAATCCCGGCTTGGGCAGTCGGCGTGCAGCCCATCCAGCTGTTCATCCTTCCTTTCGAAATAGTCGGCAAAATGGGTACTTGGGGAAACCTGGGGAAGGTAAACAGTGCTAACCGGGATGTTCCACTGGCCCTACGTCCCGGGTCAAGGGCTCTCATCCACCGCTGGCTCATGGGTCACGGTATGGGGATGAGCACTGCAGCCACACGCAAGTAACAGCGTATGCTCCCAGCTTTGCCTTTTAGCTATTTCTCTATTTCTCTTTTTCAATTATTCATAAATACATTTATTCTTATCTATTTGTTTTTTCAATGGATTGAATAATGCTCGTATGTTTCGCATTTAATCCCTTTTTTCACACAGTTCTTTTAATTTGTGAATAGTTTTAACAATATTTCATTTGGTGAAACATTCAGCTCATCGTTGTTCGGTCTCGAAAAATAAAATTTCTTACATCTCTGTCTGTGCCCTCTTTTTGTACAAACTTTTTTTCTGCTTCCTTTTGATGTTGATTTCCCAGAGGTGACATAACCATTTACATCTATCATTTTTTTCCTGTTAGAACATTTATACATACCTTCCCGTGTGTGTTTGGACGCTTGAACGAATGTGGGTCCCTTAGCTATCAGACGTTCGGTCAACTAATACATCACCATCACCACCATCACCACCCAGCCATTAGCAGCATGACCAAAAGCAAACACACGCTCGCCCACGTGCACAAAGCCGCCACATTCCAGACCAAACCCGATACCCTAACAACTTCCTTGCGTCAATGCCCCAGAAAGTGTCTCCTTCCCTCACTCTCAATTACTCAGGGAACAAAAATCTTTTCTCCTCCTCCTCCTCCTCCTTTCGCAACTTGCTTTTTTTTCTTGTTACACTTGCTCCTCCTCTTTCTCTTTACACCTTTTTCATATTTCCTTTACCTCTCTCGTCAATTTATTACTCGTCTGAAATCATATTTTTGTCTTCTACGTTTTTTCCTTTTTTCCATTTTTTCTTCTTTCTTTTTTTCTAATTCTATGTCTTCATCTTTTTCCTTTCTTCTTCGTCTTTTTTCTTCTTCTTAATATTTTTATTATTTTAAGAACATTTTCGACAAGTTGAGTGAAAGAGAAGGAAGGAAATACGGGTGTGCTTGAGATGAGTTGTATTCCCGACTAGTTTCGATTATTATTATTATTATTATTATTATTATTATTATTATTATTATTATTATTATTATTATTATTATTATTATTATTATTATTATTAATTTCCTCCACATCTTTTTCACCCATATTCCTTTTCCACTTCCTCGCCTCCTACTCTTCCTCTTCTTTTCCTTTTCCTTTGTTCTCTTTTGTTTACTCCTAGTCCAAATATCATTACTTCTTCTTCTTGTTCTTCTTCTCCTTCTTCTTCTTCTTCTTCTTCTTCTTCTTCTTCTTCTTCTTCTTCTTCTTCTTCTTCTTCTTCTTCTTCTTCTTCTTCTTCTTCTTCTTCTTCTTCTTCTTCTTCTTCTTCTTCTTCTTCTTCTTTTTATTCTTCTCTTCTTCTTCTTCTTCGTCTTCTTCTTCTTCTATTTTTTTTCCCACCACCACCTTCCCCCCGGTCTCTTTCTCCTCTTCCTCTTCTACTTCTGCATCATAAACTTCTCTAGATACAATTTATTACTCTTTGTTTTCTCTCCCGATATTCACTCCCGTTTACTTCTTCCTAATTTCTTTTTAAGTAATTTATGATATATATTTTGCTTAGTCTATCCTCCACCTTTTTATGTTTCACCTTTATCCCTCCTCACATTTTTCCTCTTTCCCTGTTAATCATTTTCTGCTCCTCCTCATTTTTCCAATATACTTAACATTGCTTTTCGCTTTTCTCTGCTTTTACATTTTTTCTTACCCCCTTTATTCTTCATTTACTTTTTACATATCTTTTCTTTTCTTTCCTCCTCCTCCTCCTCCTCCTCCTTCTTCTGGTAATTCTTCTCTTGTGCTTTCGACTTATTCCTTCTTCTTCTTTCTAATTCGGTTATAATTTCGTAATGCATTTTTACCTTATTTCGTATTCCTCCCACGCATCATCATCATCATCATCATCCTGCTTTTCTGTGTCTTCTCTGCCTCTTTTTTTCTGTCCACTTTGTTGCTTTTCTTACTTTTATTTTTCAGTGTTCCTATTTTCTCTTCCGCTTCTTAATCTTCCTACTCATATTCTCCTCCTTCGCCTCCACGTCATCATCGTTATATTCTGTTTTTTTCCCCTTACTCCAACGCCTGCTCCTCTTGATCCTCCTCTTATTCCTCCATCTTCTATTTTGTCTTCGTCTCCTCGTCCCTCCTCCTCCTCCTCCTACGCTTCCCTCTCTTTCTCAGGGCTTGCAACAGACTTTATTTTTATCCCAAAGTAAAAAAAATATTTGTTCAGTGTGTGTGTGTGTGTGTGTGTGTGTGTGTGTGTGTGTGTGTGTGTGTGTGTGTGTGTGTGTGTGTCTTCGCTTGAGTTGTTTTGTTTTCCCACTCACCACTTGAACTTTGGCCGAGTCTGTGTCTCTCTCTCTCTCTCTCTCTCTCTCTCTCTCTCTCTCTCTCTCTCTCTCTCTCTCTCTCTCTCTCTCTCTCTCTCTCTCCAAAATTTTTTCCGCCAAATTGTGTGTATGAGAATGAAGCAATCAGTGAGAGGTGACGACCCGAGGGGGGAGGGGGGAGGGGGGTAGAAGGGGGGAGGGGAAGTGGGGAAGGGGGTAGGAAGGGAAGAGGGAGGAAAGGGGCATGAAAGAGGTGGGAACTGAACGAGAACTAGAAGAAGGAGCAAAGGAGGGTAAAAGAGATGGAGGGGAAACTTAGGTGGAGAAAAGTGAGAGACGGAGAGGAATGTGAAGGAGGAGGAGGAGGAGGAAGGTGAGGAAAGGTAGGAGAAAAGATGTGGAAGAGCGAAGGAAAGGGAAAGGGAAGAAGAGAGGAAAGGAAGAAAAGGATGGGGAGGTACAATAATAGTTTTTAATCTTCCGTTCCCTCTCAGTTACTTCCTCCTCCTCCTGTTCTTCCTCCTCCTTTTAACTTTCCTTCTTCTTCTTTCTCCTCCTAAACCTCCTCCACGCAATTTCAGCGCCACCAATTGGGTTCAGGGTTGACGGGGCGATGTGTGTGTGTGTGTGTGTGTGTGTGTGTGTGTGTGTGTGTGTGTGTGTGTGTGTGTGTGTTGAAGTTATGTGTGGAGTAGTAGTAGAAGGCAAAAATGATGGGAAAACTGGATTTGAGTGTTACTGAAGTACAGATTTAATTATTCCTACTATTAGTTTTACCATTATTATTATTATTATTATTATTATTATTATTATTATTATTATTATTACCTATTATCATTATTATCATCATCTTTACTGATTTCTACGACTACTACGACGCAATATATCCACCACCACCACCGCCACAACCGCCACCACCACCATCATCATCATCATCATCAGTCAGGCCAACACGTAAATACTTGCTAATTGCTTCTCGCTCCCCGCAGCCTTCAGCGTCACACACACAGCCTTTGACGCGCGCAGCCCAGCGACACAAGCATGCCCTTGCCTCTGATGTAACACCTACGTAAACACACTCCACCTCCTCCCCCCACTCACCAAGCCTCTCCAGCCGGAATGGATTGCCCACTGATTCATTTCGCCTGCCTAGATTTGAACTGAGGCACGTAGATCTGTCGGCCTTGAGGCATTTGCTCCCCTGCACCATTCCCTCGACCCCGATCTCAGCTAAGCCGCGGATATCTGTTTGCAAGATCGCTGACTATCCACTACGCAGCGAGACCACACACCGCCACTACATAACTCCACTGCATAACGCCACTACAGAAAGCCATTGCACAACGCCACTACGCAACGCCACAACGTAACTTCACTACAAAACGCCACTACGCAACGCCACTACGTAATTTCACTTCACATCGCCACTACGCAACGCTACTAACCAAAGCTATGACCCGGGTTTCAGTTAATTTCCGTAGGTTTGAGGGTATAAAAAAGCTAACTAACGACTATACTTCTACAGCACCTGGAAAATGAGGTTAATTTGGGAATATAGGAACGTCATCTAATTAACTTGAGCGGAAGCTAGCGAATTCATACACCACTTAAACAGCTGATTTACATAACGGATTTGTCGGTATATAAACGTACACATAAACACTGACTTAATAGGGAAATGGCTGATTCGAGAAGGAAATTCGTGTGTCTATGTCTGAGTGTGTGTGTGTGTGTGTGTGTGTGTGTGTATTCCCAGGACGCACGGGGTGGAGGGTAAGGCTCCAAGACTGATTCATTCTCTCCTAAATTTACTCTCTTCTCCCCATAAAGTCACTCTATTGGAAAGGCGTACTACGTGTGTGTGTGTGTGTGTGTGTGTGTGTGTGTGTATCTAAGGACTGTTAGGGTGGGTTAGGTGCGGCTCAGTAATGGAGAATTGACTAGTGGAGAAAGGAGAAAATAAAACGTGGAGTGTGTGGGTGAGAAACAGGGAGAGAGAGAAAGAGAGAGAGAAAGAGAAAGAGAGAGAAACCCTTTACCTTTCCATTCTCTTCTCCTGTCACTCATTGCCATCTTTTTTAACATCTCTTCCCCTTCCCCTTTTCTTCTCCCATTCTCATCACGTACACCTTTTCTTTCCTCCCTTCTTCCTCTCTTTCATTCCAAAATTTCCTCCCGTTTTTCCCTTCCAGTCCTACTCCTTCCCCCTCCTCTTATATCTCCCTGCACTCCCCTCTTCTTTCTCCTCCCACATATTTTCCTCTCCCATCTTCTCCCTCCCACTGTTTCTCTCCCTCTTACACCCTTTCTCTCCATATTTTATTCCCTCCCACACAGTTTCTCTCTCATCTTTTCCTCCTTCTCTCTCTCTCTCTCTCTCTCTCTCTCTCTCTCTCTCTCTCTCTCTCTCTCTCTCTCTCTCTCTCTCTCTCTCTCTCTCTCTCTCTCTCTCTCTCTCTCTCTCTCTCTCTCTCTCTCTCTCTCTCTCTCTCTCTCTCTCTCTCTCTCTCTCTCCCCTTTAATATACTACTTCTCTTTCCTTTCGCTCCCCCCCCCCCCCCCCACCTCTCTATCCCCAGCTCCCTTTCACGTTCCTTCCTCTTCCATCTCTATTTTATCCTTACTTTGCTCACCTTCACTTCACCGATCAAATTCCCCCTTTCCTTCTTCTTTTTCATTCACTTCTTTTCCCTTATTGTTCATTTTTCACTTTGCCTTTCTTTCGTTTAATCTATTCCCTTTTTTTCTGTTCTACCATTTTCTCTTCGTTTATCCGGTTTCCCTTTACACTTTCCCTTTTATTCCTTTTTCTCTCCCTTCATTCATTAACTTTTCTTCTCGTCTCCTCCATCCCTACTCATTCCATCATGTGTGTTATTTTTTTCCCGTCAATCTCCTTACATTCCTTTCCTTTTTTCCTCTTTCCTCCCTTCCCTGCTTTACTTTCCATCCTCCCTTAAAAGCCTCATTACTTATCTATCCTTTCAATCATTTTCCTCCCTTTACTCCCCTCCCTCCATTACCTCTTTCCTATACAGCACTTTATCCACTTCTCTTCATTTCCTTCCCTTCTTTTTTCCCTGCTTACATTTTCCCTTTATTTCTCCACTTCCTTTCCTTTTTTTCCCTTTTCTTTTCCGTTCCTACGCTTCCCTTTGTTTCTTTACTTCCCTGCCTCTTTCTTCCCTTTCCTACTCCTATTCTACATCTCCCTTTGGCTCTGCATTTCGCTTCCTTTTACTTCCCTTCTCCTCTCCTTTCCTACACTTCCCATTGTTTCTCTACTTACCCTCTCTTATTTTCCTTCCCTTCCCTTCCCTTCCCCTTCCCTCCCCTTCCCTTTCCTTCCCTTCCTTTCTCTTTCCTTCCTTTCCTTTCCTTTCCTTTTCCTTCCTTTCTCTTTCCTTCCATTCCTTTCCTTTACCTTCCCTTTCCTTACTTTCTCTTTCCTTTCCTTTCCTTTTCCTTTCCTTTCCTTTCCTTTCCTTTCCTTCCCTTCCCTTCTTTTCTTTTTTCTTCCCTTCCCTTCCCTTCCCATTCCTCCCCTTCCCTTCCTTTCCCTTCCCTTCCCTTCCCTTCCCTTCCCTTCCTTTCCTTGCCTTTCCATTCCTTTCCTTCCTTTCCCTTCACTTCCTTTCTCTTTCCTCTCTTTCAATTCCCTTCCCTTCTCTCGCTGCCCTCCAAGTTGTGCATCGTAGGCAGGGGAGGTGAACGCAAAGGCAACGACTGAGCTAACTTGGCCTCTATGTGAATCTCGACTTCCCTCCCATTCTCTTATCACTCCCTCCATTCTCCCTTTCTCCAAACATGCCATTCGACTGCCCCTTCATCCCATTGGCTTTCTTCTGTGAGTACGCCTTTCCTTTCATCTCTAACTATCCTTCCTTTATCTGCCACTTCCCTTTCCCATATGCTTTCTACTTTCACTGCCTTTCTCTATTCTTAGGTTCATATTCTCTTTCTTGTCTTCCTCCCATAGCTCCAAATATATGCGTCTCTCTTTCTCTCTCTTCCTCTATTTCTCCCCCTCGTTATATTTTCCCTGTCCTTCATCCTTCCTTCTCTAATTCCTTTCCTCCATTCAGTCATCTGTTCCACCCTCTCTCTCCTGTCTTCCGTCCCCAAATCCATCTCTCAAGGTCTGTCAATCACTCTCTCTCTCTCTCTCTCTCTCTCTCTCTCTCTCTCTCTCTCTCTCTCTCTCTCTCTCTCTCTCTCTCTCTCTCTCTCTCTCTCTCTCTCTCTCTCTCTCTCTCTCTCTCTCTCTCTCTCTTTCTTCATTAGCCCCCTTTGGATATGCAGACCCGGCCGTGACAATTAATCCTCTGCTGTACCATTCTGCCGCCTCTTTGCCTTCCTTCCGCCTCAACGCTGCCAAATCTGCTCGCCGCTACCGTTTGTTCAGTCAGCTGTGGCCAGGGCGAGGCTTTAGTAACGTTGCCTCACTGTTTTCCGGCTCGAGTTTGTACCGACAGAACTAACTTCGCTAAAACGTTACTCTCTTAGACTTTTACTATGATAACGCCTTCACAAAGTACCTCATCGTTGTATTCCTACGCTTTCTACTTCACTATAATATCGTCTCCTTGGTTTTCTTCTTCTTCTTCTTCTTCTTCTTCTTCTTCTTCTTCTTCTTCTTCTTCTTCTTCTTCTTCCTCATCCTTCTCTATTGTCTTTATTTCTTGCACCTCTTCCATTTCCTGCCATATTATCTTGTTATCCATCATGTTACTTATTAAACTCCATTACTTTCACCATTATCAGCTATATCTTCATTCCCCTCTTTCTCTTCTTCTTCTTCTCCTTCCTCCTCCTCCTCCTCCTCCTTTTCCTCCTCCTCCTCCTTCTTCGCAAATTCACTCCGAAAGTCTCATTACTCCACCCCTGACGTCTTTATTTACACTTCGGAATTAGAAGAGGAGGAGGAGGAGGAGGAGGAGGAGGGACAGAAAGAGGAAGAAACATGGAAACCTGGACGAGCAGGCAGCAGAAAGCCTATTGGGTCATTGCGAGGCTGCCTGCTTTTAGAGAGTTAATCAATCCGTCAGCCACAGGCGTGGCTTGCGGGAAGGATTAAATCACTACTGAACGTACTCGTGGATGTGTTCAGTTCACTCCCGACGCAGCAAAGTGACGGTCAATGCGATTTTTAAAGGAGTTGATTGTTTCCGCACTAACCACTTCTGCAGGAAGGTTGTTCCAATGGCTGACGACTCTGTTTGAAAAATAACTCCTGCCGATATCCAAAAAGCATCGCTTGGCTTGAATTGTTTTACCGTTGTTTCTTGTTCGCGGGTTAAATTGTAGCGGAGGAGGAAGGGAAGGCGGAGGCGGAGGAAGAGGAGGAAGAAGGGGAAGAGGAAGACGAAGAAGAAGAGGAAGAGGAAGACAAAGAGGAAGAGGAGGAGGTAGGAAGACCAGCGGAATTCCTGAACGCAGCCTCAGCCGCCAATGAGAGGACATTTAATTCACTTTCAGTTTCTAGGCATTTGTATTTTTCTCTTCTCTCATCCTTCTCCTTCTCTTTCTCCTCCTTGCAACGACGCCCTAAAAAATATCATCGTTGAGGCCACAGCGGCGTGAGGAGCGATTCAGTCCCTTTACTTTGGAACAGATACGATTACGAGGGATTTGATTTGAGCCTCCAAGTACTTAAACAGTAATATCGATAGTGCCACTGTTTTTTTGAGATCTAAACTAACCCAAGAACGGGAGATAATGGTCAACTGATTCAAGTGACGCAGTGAAGTACAGATATTGGAGTTTCTTTCTGGAATCGAGTATCTGCCAGTAGAAGAATCTTGTGAAAGTAGTTAATGCAAAACCGATCAACCTCTTTATAAAACACTTTGATCGTGACATTGCTGCGTCGAGTGAAAGGAACGTCTCCGTATGTCCGTCCATTGGGAGCTTCAATTTTTTTCTGCGTATCACTTAAAGGCGAATAATTTATATAAGTAAAGCAGGTAACCTCGTCATAATTAACAAGCTTTCTATTACCTACTTTTCCAGGTTATCATGTTTCCCTTCCTCTTTTTAATCTTCTTCCTCCTCTTTACCTTCTAAATTGATAAACTTTTTTTTCGGAAAGTTTGGTTGCGGGGCTCTTGTCGAGGAGCAGCGGAAGGGACGGTTGAGGGAGGTCAAAGCTGTCCGGAGGAGGAGGAGGAGGAGGAGAAAGAGGAGGAGGAGGAGGAGCAAGAGGAGAAGAAAGAGGAGGAGGAGAAGGAGGTTAGAGAAAGTAAAGAAGTTAGTCTGGTTATCACGGCTGAGTGTTCCCTTACCCTCGACGCTCCTCCTGGCCCGCTCATCCTCGGTTCATACAAAGGTGACGAAACGAGTCTGAACACGTTATATTCAGCGGCTTGAGACTGTGGCTTCCCCGCACCGCTGCCTTTGTGTGTGTGTGAGTGTGTGTGTGTGTGTGTGTGTGCCGCAGTACCGCACACAACTTCGCTCTGACGTTAGCTCTCCACAAATCTCTCTCTCTCTCTCTCTCTCTCTCTCTCTCTCTCTCTCTCTCTCTCTCTCTCTCTCTCTCTCTCTCTCTCTCTCTCTCTCTCTCTCTCTCTCTCTCTCTCTCTCTCTCTCTCTCTCTCTCTCTCTCTCTCTCTGACATATTTCGAGGGTGAGGGGAGAGAGGTGAACGAAAGGAATAGAGGGAAGGAATGAGAGAGAAGGAATAGAGGAGAAGAAGAGGAAGGAAGGAGAGAGGAGAGAGAAAGAGAGAGAGAGAGAGAGAGAGAGAGAGAGAGAGAGAGAGAGAGAGAGAGAGAGAGAGAGAGAGAGAGAAAATGAAAAGGTGAATAGGATGAGAGGAAACTGTGTGAGAGAAAGAGAGAAAAGAGAGATAACTGACGAGGGAGAGGAAGGATAAAAGGATATAAGTAAAAAGGAATATTAGAGAAGTTGAAGATAAGAGGGAAATGGGGAGAAGCTAAACCAAACGGAAATTAAGAAAAAGAGGAAAAAGAAGGGATGGGAAGCCAATAGGAGATGAAGGAGATGAGAGAGAGAGAGAGAGAGAGAGAGAGAGAGAGAGAGAGAGAGAGAGAGAGAGAGAGAGAATCTAATATGTGACCGCCGCAGCACTCACACAGCTTACTATGTATAGATACATTTTGGACCGAAACACTGGCGCCGGCTTTCCCCTTTCTCTCTCTCTCTCTCTCTCTCTCTCTCTCTCTCTCTCTCTCTCTCTCTGAATGCAGTTACTATCATCAAGTATTAAATATTATGAGACAAAAGGAAGGCAACTGTAGTATGGAAAATTGTTTTTCTTAAAATTCAAAAGAAAATGTATGAAGAGGATGAGGAAAAGGAGGTGGAGGAGGAACCGAGGAAACGGAAAACGGAAAAAAGTAAGGGAGGAGGAGGAAGAGGAGGAGGAGGAAAGAGGATTTAGAATTGATGCAAAGAAGGAAAAAGATGAGGGTAAATAAGAAGAAGGAGGAGGAGGAGGAGGAGGAGGAGGAGAATAGGAGAATGGAGATAGGGAAAGTGAATTGCATTGGTCGTAATAGCATGATAAATGATAATGGTAACTGTATTGGTATTGGAGGTGGTGGTGATTGTAGTGGTGGTAAGGTGGTGGTGGTGGTGGTGGGAGAGGTGGTGGTTGTGGTGGTGGTAGGGGTGGTGGATGTGGCGTTGATGGTGGTTGTGGTATTGGTGATCGGAGTGATAGTGGTGGTAGTAATGGTGGTTGCGGTGGTAGTAGTGGTGGTGGTGGTGGTGGTTGCAGTGGTAGTGGTGGTGGTGGTGGTGGTGATGAAATGGAATGAGCAGACGCGGACAGCCACCAAAAGGTCACTTGGCCAATGGGATTTTTCTTTGGTTGATTGGTTGAGCGGCGGCCTCCGGGTCTCTTTTGTGTTTCGGAAGGGGAAGAACACCATCCCAACAATTGTGGTGGTAGTTGTGGTGGTGGTGGTGGTGATTATGGTAGTACAAATTAGATGGTAGAACGCAGAAGTAGTAGTAATAGTAGTAGTAGTAGTAGTAGTAGAGGTAGTAGTAGTAATAACAGAAGTAGAAGTAGTAGTAGTATTTACTATTTTTGAGATTGTGGAATTAGTAATCTTGAAGGATATGGTGGTAGGGGTGGTAATGATAGTGGTTAGCAGTGGTGGTGGTGGTGGTGGTAATGGTGGTGGTGGTGGTGGTGATGGTAGAGGCAATGGTGGTGGTTGTGGTGATGGCGGGCGGCAGAGATATTCATAAACCACTTAGTATCCTCAAGGGGATCGGAAGAGGGTGAAAGTAAGTCTGAGTAATTCCACAACGGGAATCTACTCTCCTCATCCTCTTATTTACCAGCCATTTTCTTCTTTTCCTCCTCTTCAGTCTTTTGTTTACCTCATTCTCTTTCTTCACCTTTCGGCCAAATTTTAACTTTTTCACGGTCTTCTTTCCACTCCTCCCTCTTGTTTTCGTCTTTACACACTCAATTACTTCCTTTAACTTATTTTTTCTCCTATTTCTTTCTTCCTCTCTCTCTCTCTCTCTCTCTCTCTCTCTCTCTCTCTCTCTCTCTCTCTCTCTCTCTCTCTCTCTCTCTCTCTCTCTCTCTCTCTCTCTCTCTCTCTCTCTCTCTCTCTCTCTCTCTTACCTTCTTTCGACTTCTTTCTTTACGTCTTTTCTTTCCCTCTCTTATCCTAATCACACTCTTTTCATTCTATTTTCTTTCTTCGCTCCTTTATCCATCAACATTGCGATTTCTTTCTATTTTTTTTTTATCTTGTTCATACTTTTTCTTCACATTTATTTCATTTTTTTTTCTCGCCTGCTCTCCTCTTTATTGTCTTCTTTATACACTTCTTTTATTCCTTCTTATCACCCACAAACTTTATCTCTGTTTATTGTTCTCTTGACATTCTCATATTTCCATCCTGTCTCTCTCTGGCTCTCTATATCTATCTGTCTATCTATCTATCTATCTATCTATCTATCTATCTATCTCTACTTATCTACCTACCAGTCGTATATTTTCTTCAGCCAAGAAAATCCCTTTAGCTCTCGAAATTATCCATATTTTTCCTATTTTTTCCTTATTTTCCTTGTTTATTCTTTTGTTTTTCTTGTTTCTTTTTGTTCCCGGCTTTTCCTTGGATTTTGGTTCCCGCGCTATCTAGTTTCCAATTCTCCCAGCGCATGTTTTCGCCTTCGATCTATTTCCGTTCGTTTTATTTCTGGTTTTCTGTTTACTTTTCTCTCTTACTTGTTCCCAGACTTTCTTTGTATCTTCCACACTCCCTTTTAGTAGCCTTTTGGCCTCCATTATCTTCTTCACACTCTCTGCCTCCCTTCTACGAATTTTCCCCTTCACGCTTAATTCTTCTCTCCTCCCCTCGATTTACGCTTCTACAAACTCGCTTCCCATTTTCTATTCTCATTTCGTGTCCCCTCTCTCTCTCTCTCTCTCTCTCTCTCTCTCTCTCTCTCTCTCTCTCTCTCTCTCTCTCTCTCTCTCTCTCTCTCTCTCCCCCCCCCCCTTGTGTTCTCTTTCACGCTATTTTCTTCTTTTTTCCTGTTTTCGTTTTCTTCTACGATTTTCTTTCATAATTTTGACTTTGCCTTTTTCTCTCTCATTTTCATTTTTTCTTTTCCATTTCGTTCCCTTCCCGGATTTCTTTTCTCTGTTTACAATTTATTTTTCAGCTTCCCCCCTCTTTAATCTCCTTTCATATTCCCGTTGTCGCTAAAAGTCACTCTCTCCTTTTGAATTCTTATCTTCCCACTCTTTCTTCATTCATCCTCTTACCCCTTCTATTTTCTCCTTTATCTGCTTCTCTTTTGGTCCCCTCTAGTTTTATCTTCATTCTGTACCTTTTTTTTCCTACTCACGAATTTACGAGTTTCAGATACTTCCCCGACCTACATTTTTTTAATTTTTGCTTTGTTCTCCTCTGTCTTCCATTTTACCTCTATCTATTCTCTATCTCTTTTATCTTACATTACACTCCTTTATTCTTTCCTCTATTCCCCTAACTCTCATTTTTTCGCTTACTCCTCTTTTCCTCTTTCATTTTATTCGCTGATCTAGCTCCTTTTATTTTTTCCTTTTCAACATTCTGACTTTTCCCAAATTGACATTACTCAGACAACTTCACCTGAGTCTTTTTTTCTTCTTCCTCTTGCTTATTTTTTTTTTTCATCTTACATAGTTTTTTTTTCTTCTTGACCTTTCTTAGTCTCTTTCTTTTCCTCTGACAGTCTCTTGGCGTAGTAGAAGTACTAAGAGGAGGAAGAGGAGTGAAAGAAGTAAGTAGGGAGAGAAAAGAAAGAGAGATGATAGAAGTGAGATAAGTAGGTAGAGAGAGAGAGAGAGAGAGAGAGAGCAGTGCCAGTCGTGTGACAGGGCCGCCTGGCGTGATGAAGTGTAAACCCTCGCGTCGCCCCGGTCAGCGAGTCTCTTATCGGGATTATAAATCTTGATGCTGGCCCGAGGCACTTCAGGTACTTGTGACCGGCGGCGAAGGAGAAGTGGGAAGAGGAGGAAAAGGAGGCAGAAAACGACGATGATTCCGACGACGACAACGACGATAACGATGAGAAGGAGGAAGAGGTGGAGGGGAATTACGAAGGTGAAGTAAGAAGAGGAGACACCGTCAGACACGAATATATGAAAGAGCAAACAACGGCCAACAGACAGCGTGTTGTTCATGACGAGGCCGCCTGCTGTACTGATTTAATCTATTCGTCAGAGACTTTAAGACCTTGCAGAATAGTTAATGACCTTGCTGTATAAAACGCACCAGAGTTCCTGTCGCAGCCTAGTAATGCTTGATTTATTAATGAGTTGGTCGTTTTCACACAACTTCTGGTTCGATTCGAGAAAATAAAAACAGGCTCAAGTCTATATTACATCGACCTTCATGAATCGGAAGGCAATTATTTCTTTTTTTTTTTGTGTTCGGTTGGATGAAAAAAAAAAACTAGGTCCGATCAAAGTTGCTAAATGTTTACGACCTCTGATGTCATCCAATACCCACATCGAGCCCCCAGTAGTCGTCTCCTTTCAAGTGTTAAGAGACTGAGTCGTTTGATTCGTTTCTCATACAGCTGTGCCTTCAACGATATCATAAATTTCGTGGGCCGTCGCTGAGGAGGAAGAGAGAGAGGAAGAGTAAAAGTGAAGGAGAAACGAGGAGAGAAGGGATGAAAAGTTGGAGGGGAAAAGTGCAGGAGGATGGTTAAGGAGAAAGGGGAAACTGTTGCGATGGAAAAAACAAGTTAGTGGAGAAGCTGGAGAAGAGGGAAGCATTTTTTTGGGGGGGGAAGAGATGATGAGAAGGCGGGGCAGGAGAAGGAGGAGGAGGAGGAGGAGGAAATATCGGTGATGGAGGAGAATGAGGTGAAGGAAGTGAAGATGATATTGGAAGAGGGAGGAAAATAAGGTGAGAATGAAATCAGTAAGAAGAACGGGAAGAGGAGGAGGAGGAGGAGGAGGAGGAGGAGGAGGAGGAGGAGGAGGACTGAGAGGAGGAAGAGGAGGGAGAGAGGGGGAGGGGAAAGTTTAGGTTGCTGCCAATAATGGATTAAAAGAAGTGATATCATATTTTGTCTTCTTTTTCATCATTATTTTTTTCGTTGCTGCTGAGAGAGATAAAAAAAATACCTCAATTTCCTCTTCTTTTCCTTTGATATTTTCCAATTTATGAAAGGTCGTGTGAGATAAGCTTAGCCTGTAGCAAAAAAAAAAAAAAGTAGGAAAAAAAGTAGATGAATGGCTCGCTCTCGATAAAATCCTTGAAAATAAATAGTAGAAAAAACAAAGTACAGGTTACGTTGAAGAAAAAAAAGACGTAAGGGTGAGATGGAGAGGTTTACAAGGGTCAGAAAATACGTGAGGGTTAGAACTGATTTATATTAGGGATATTAATTTGAGAGAGAGAGAGAGAGAGAGAGAGAGAGAGAGAGAGAGAGAGAGAGAGAGAGAGAGAGAGAGAGAGAGAGAGAGAGAGAGAGAGAGAGAGAGAGAGAGAGAGAGAGAGAGAGAGAGAGAGAGAGAGAGAGAGAGAGAGAGAGAGAGAGAGAGAGAGAGAGAGAGAGAGAGAGAGAGAGAGAGAGAGAGAGAGAGAGAAGGATGATAAGCATAAGAAAAAAAAAAAAAGCTAAAAGAAAATATGACAAATAAACAGAAGCAAACACTGAGGTTATTCTAGAAACTTCTTGGTCGTCTCCTCCTCCTCCTCCTCCTCCTCCTCCTCCTCTTCCTCCTCCTCCTCCTCTTCTCTTTCTCTTCCTCCTCCTCATTTCATATTCAATTATCTTTCTGTTCTTAATATTTTACCATTCTTCCTTTGTATATATATTTTATTTTTATTTTTTACCTTTCCTGTTAGTTTACTCTCAGCTTTCCCACTTATCTTTTCCTGCTTACTCTTCTGTCTCGATATTCATTTCTGCTTCTCTCTCCTAACTCTTATGATTATGTATAACACTCCTTCATTATATTTCCTTTCCCTTACCAAGCATCCCTTCTCACTTCCCTACTATCTTCTACTTTCCCGCTTCCCTCTCTTCCTATCAGCTCTCTTCCTTCCCCTTTTCTCACCTCTTTTTCTTCCCTTTCTCTCGTCTATCTTTCTTCCCCTTCTCTCACTTCTCTTTTCTACCATTCTCTCACATCCCCCTTTTTCCCTCTCATCTTTCCTCTCTCCTCCTCTCTTCTCCCTTCCTTGCCTCTCTCCAGCCATCCCACTCAGGCAGACATGCAAACCGCATCACATATTTGCAGCAGAAGCCAACATTTTGCTTTTTTTTTTGTTATTAAGATGCCGCGCCCAGACACATGTGGAAGGAGGAGGAGGAGGAGCAGGAGTCGGAGAGATACGGTAGAAGGAAGGAGTGGTAAAAAGATGAAAGGAAGGATGGAGAGAGGGAACAGGAGGAAGAGACAGACAAAGGCATGATGGCAAGAAGAGGAGGAAGATGACACAGACGGAGGGCTGGGAAGGAGCAAGAAAGGAAGACAAATTGGAAGGAGGAGGAGGGGGAGGAGGAGGAAAAGGAGGAGGAGTAGGAGGACAGAAGGAGAAGGTAAAAGAGAGACAAATGGATAACAACATCTTTGTCTCTTCCATTTTCTTCTCGTTTTCTTTATGAACATTCTACCACCACCACCACCACTACTACTACTACTACTACTACTACTACTACTACTACTGCTCAAGGGTAAAAAAAAGTGAGAAAAACGTCCGCTAATCACTGCTCCTATAATTAAAGTTTAGAAGAGTGAACAAAACAGAGGTCACTTTCGAGAGGTGTCTCGATACTCTCCTCTTATTAGAATTGAAGTCGTAGGCAGGAGGGAATACTACATACGGAGCAAGATTATTCCAGAGTTTACCAGTAAAAGGGATGAAAGAATGTAGATGCTGGTTAACTCTTGCATAAGGGATTTGGACAGTATAGGGATGAGCTAGAGTAGAAAGTTGTGTGCAGCGGTGCCGTGGTAGGAGGAGAGGCATGCAGTTAGCAAGTTCAGAAGAGCAGTCAGCATGAAAATATCGATAGAAAATAGGAGATACAACATGGCGGCGGAATTTAGGAGGTAGAAGACTGTCAGTAAGATGAGCGGAGTTGATGAGACGAAGAGCCTTAGACTCCACTCTGTCCAGAAGAGCTGTGTGAGTGGAGCCCCCCCACACGTGAGATGCATACTCCATACGAGGGAGGACAAGGTCCCTATATATGGATAGCATCTGGGAGGGGGAAAAAACTGGCGGCGACGATACAGAACGTCTAACCTCAAAGAAGCTAATTTAGTAAGAGAGGAGATTCAGAATTCCAGCTGAGATTCTGAGTTTAACTACTACTACTATTGCTACTACTACTACTACTACTACTACTACTACTATTGCTACTACTATTACTACTACTACTACTACTATTACTACTACTACTATTACTATAACTACTACTACTACTACCACGACTACTACTACTACTACTACTACTTCTACTACTACGACTACTACTACACCTAGACCTACCTCCTACATTCAGCCTCTTCTCCTAGCCCTCTTCCTCTTCTCATTTCTACCTTGCATTCACTCCTCTCCCTCTTCTTCCTCCTTATCATCATCCTTCTCCCATGCACGTTTCTCCCCCTTCCTTCCCTCGAGGCAATATTTAATAAGTATTTCTATCATTTATTCACACCAGTTGAGGAGGAGCAAAAAATAGCTCCCACCGGCATCCCTCGGGAGTCGCCGGGAGCCAGAGTCAATACTTGGGTCGGGTTAACTAACAGGGAATGAGCGGAGAGGTTCATTCAGGGCGGGCGAGGGAGAAAAATGTTAATAGGCAAAGTAAATATGTTCGCGGCGAGACATTCTTCATGGCGACTGACGTGGAAGAGAGAGAGAGAATGAGAGAAAGAAGGAAAGAAAGAAAGAAAGAATAAATGAGAGAGAAAGAAAGAAAATTAAATAGACAACTGAGATAAGGTAAGGGTTTGAGGTGAAAAGAATAAGAGCAAATATAAGGGTGAGGAGAATAAGATAAAGAAAGAATAAGAGTTTCCCAGGAATAACGAAGAGGAGGAACTAGTCTAAAACGAAGAAAAAGATAAATTTGACGAAAACTAAAGTCACTTAAAATGAGAAAGATTAAAAGTAAGGTGAGAATGACGAAAGGAAACGTAATACTTTGACAGGAATGGAGGAGTGTAATTTTGACGCAACGACAGTAATTAGTGAAAACAAAGACCCAGGAACGAATCTCCATGACTCGCTAACGCTGAGGGGAACGAGAAGAAACTGTATTATTAAGCCAGACTAAAGTAAATACCAAAGATTCACCTCGTGCTTCAGGTGACGAGAAAGTAAAAAGAAAACGGAGATAAGACAACGAGAATATGGAAGCAGAAGACGAAGAGGGTGGGATTAAACAGAGCAGAGGAAAACTGGATGGAACTTCGCATTATAACAGAGAGTTGTATTTTAAACTCGCTGAAATGAAACGGAAGAAAATCAACTGAATATAAATTAAATGAATATAAGAAAACTGAGCATAGTAAAATGGAGAACAATATATGGTATCAGAAGAGGACAGAAGATGAAAAACACGACAATACAAAACAGCTAAGGGGTAAAATAATACCAAAATATGAAATCCAGGCCAGCACAAAATAAAAAATAAACGAACAAAACAGGATTAATCAAACAGAGCAACATATGAACAAATAAGCTGCAATGTAACACAAACGAGCGGAGGTAATTGAAAATAAATATTGCAACATGACAGAGAAAAACAATACATGATAACAATAAAGAATGAAGTTTATATGGAAAAAAGTGCATCACAAAATAGATTATAGCACCGCATGGCACAATATATTTTAGCTAATGGCCATAACGTGGCGTACAACATGGCTCATAGAACATAGCAGCGTAGTGTATAATGCAGTAGAATAAGGGGTAATATAACGTCTCTGTAATAGGGTGAACTAAAACAAAATTGCAGAAAAAAAGCATGAAAGATTAAAGCACATTGTCAGCCATATAAATTACCATAAAAAATTGCAAAATAAACACAGGCATATTAAAAACTGCATCAGACGTAAAACGCATAAGAATAATAAGACTGAGCATAAAGCAAGAAAGAGACATAAAAAAGAAAACATCAACACACGCAAACACGTACAAAACATGAAACACCAACAACAAAAATCCAGCCCTCAATATAAAACAAAAAATCAGGAAACATGATGCGACTGTGACTAATAATTAAAGGAATCAGCAATATAAACGAAAAACATTGAAAATAACATCAGAGAAAATAAAAGAAGAGCAAATAATAATCAAACACCTTGATGTAGAAAAAAAAGATCAGCTTGCAATATAAAACAAAATATCAAGAAAAAATGTAAAAATGTGTCATCAAAAAATCATGATACAAGAAACAGTAAAAAAAAAGAGAGAAAAAATATGAGCAGGCAATTATAAAACACCATTAAACGGAACATAAAGCTTGCCTGCAATATATATAAAAAAACACCAAGAAAAATAATAAATCTGATTAATGAGAAAAAAGTGAATTCTGAAAAAAATACTTAACGCAAACAGGTAAATGAGGGTATCGTTCCGGAACACCTTATTAGCCTTGCCAGCAGGTGTGATGTAGCCAATTAGTTGTCCTTCCCGGAGAGAGAGAGAGAGAGAGAGAGAGAGAGAGAGAGAGAGAGAGAGAGAGAGAGAGAGAGAGAGAGAGAGAGAGAGAGAGAGAGAGAGAGAGAGAGAGAGAGAGAGAGAGAGAGAGAGAGAGAGAGAGAGAGAGAGAGAGAGAGAGAGAGAGAGAGAGAGAGAGAGAGAGAGAGAGAGAGAGAGAGAGAGAAAAACAAACAGACAGGCAGACAGGCACAGAGAATCAGACACAGACAAAAAGTGACGGATATTAAGGCCGACAAACAGATTGAAAGTGAAGCAGAGAGATAAAGATAAGGAAAAAATAACATACAAGTAAAAAATATATAAATAAATATACACAATCTTGCATAAACCCTGCCCGAACTTTCTAAATTATCCGTTTTCCTTTACATTATTAAACCGAAACACCACCACCAGCATAACCATCACCATAACCAGCACTACCACCACCACAACCACCAGCACCGCATCCCTCTCTTCCTCCTCCCCGTTCATTATATTACATGATTACTCCCTTTAGAGGCAAATAAATGCTTAGAAACGATGCGAAAATTGGAGAGAGAGAGAGAGAGAGAGAGAGAGAGAGAGAGAGAGAGAGAGAGAGAGAGAGAGAGAGAGAGAGAGAGAGAGAGAGAGAGAGAGAGAGAGAGAGAGAGAGAGAGAGAGAGAGAGAGAGAGAGAGAGAGAGAGAGAGAGAGAGAGAGAGAGAGAGAGATTGATTTACATAGATTTATATAGAAAATCAGACCACACAGATAGTTAATATTAAGTTGAAGGAAATGACGGTCGATCTTGTTTTTAAAGGACGCAGTCGTTTTACACTGGACCACTATTCCATTCTCGCACTACAACGTTGGTGAAGAAAAATTTGGTGCAGTCTGAATTTACATCACCTCCAACACCACCACCATCACCCCTTTGACTACCAACATCACCTCCAACACCACCACTTCCGCTTTCTTGTGTATATCTGTAACTGATAATGACAAGTAACAGACGCGTTCTTATGGAGAAGAACAAAATTATCAGGGTTGTCTAAATTTCGCTTACACAACAAAAACAACAAAATCAACAACAACAACAGCGAACAAAAATAACAACAACCAGACAGCAATTCATGAGGAAATAGGAAAGCAAGCAACAATGAAGGAGGGAAATAGCAAACAAACACAGAAGAGAGAGAACAATGGGCAGGAAATAGTTACAAATTGAAAATAGATGGGTATTTAAAGACTGAAATTGAGAGTGTTATTCCACCAATCAACACCAATTAAAAATCAGCAAATTCGAACAAAATACAAAACGTTCGATAGGGCCAGTAAAAAAAATCAGGTTAAAGGAGAAAAAAGAAGAGAATCCGGTGTTATCAATATTTCCCCCAAAAAAGAGTAGTGAAAACGGAAACACAAAACAAGGTCGTCCCAAATACCTCAACGAGCCTCTGTTGCATCACCTGACACGCTAACTAATTACCTTTACCTGTGATTCGCGAGAAGTTGACCATAAAGAGAGAGGAGGAGACGTGTAGCGAGAGATATCGATCAAAGAAAAAAAGAGCAAGTGAGCGATAAAAGAAAAAAAACGGAAGACAAAATACTGATAAGAATAAATGGATGATGAGCAAATAGTTCCCGAGATGCACTTTTTAGAAAGGAAAATTCAGAAATAAAAGAGAATAAGATTTGCTGGAAAGAAGGAAAGGGTTTTGTAAGATGGATGGAGACAGGAAGAGATAGACAGGATAAAAGAAGAGGAACAGGAAAGAGTAAAAGAGGAAATGACGCTGTGTAGAGAGGAGAGAAGGAAACGAAGAAGAAGGAGGAGGAGGGGAATGAGGGAGAGGGAGGTAGATGGAATTATGTCCGTAAGTAGCCTAATGAGGAGGGGGAAGTGACTGAAGAGGAGGAGGAGGAGGAATACATAGGAATACATAGGAAGAACAGACACCAGAAGACCTGTCTGTCTATGGCGAGGGTGTCTGTTTACTACCGCTACTACTAGTAAACTACGTGTGGTAGGACAGGATAAAATAGATGAAGGAGGAGGAGGAGGAGGAGGAGGAACAGGGGGAGGAAAAGAGAGAGGAGGAGGAGGAGGAGGGGAACGAGATGGAGGAGCAGGTGGATGAAGGGGAACGAAAGGAGAGCATTGTGTGTGTGTGTGTGTGTGTGTGTGTGTGTGTGTGTGTGTGTGTGTGTGTGTGTGTGTGTGTGTGTGTGTGTGTGTGTGTGTGTGTGTGTGTGTGTGTGTGTGTGTGTGTGTCCGGCAGGGAACAGGAAACCAGAAATACGTGAACTCTCTGACAAAGAAAAAAGAATTAAACGAGAATGTGAAGCCGTACACAGAAAAAGGATAATGACTCTCTCTCTCTTGTCAGCTGATTTTTAGGCACGTCAATGAATATTTAGGGACACGGGACGAATTTACACGAACAAGTCATGACAGGTAAGCGCCGCGTCGCTAAATCATTGAATGAGCATCAACACGTCTCTCTCTCTCTCTCTCTGTCTCTCTCTCTCTCTCTCTTTTCCGCTCTACAATAGTTTAATCAGACCCCACTTGAAATATGCGGTACAGTTTTGGTCTCCCCACCATGCAAAGGACATCGGAAAATTAGAAGGTGTTCAGCGTCGGGTGACAAAAATGATCCCTTCCTTGCGCAACAAATCCTACGAAGAAAGGCTTTCCACCCTTAACACGTTCTCTTTTGAGAAACATCGCCGCCGAGGAAAACTGATCGAATGTTTTAAAATACTTAATGGATTCAGGAATGTGGACAAATCAAAATTGTTTATGATCGATGACACTTTGCGAACGAGGAACAATGGCACAAAATTTAAATGTAGACAAGTCAATTCAGACTGCACTAAATTTTTCTTCACCAACGTTGTAGTGCGAGAATGGAATAAGCTCCCATCATCAGTGGTCCAGTGTAACACGATTGACTCCTTTAAAAACAAGCTCGACCGTCACTTCCTTGTTCTTAATATTAACTAGAGTTGAAATGCAACGTTTTGGAGCCTTCTGATTAATGTAGAATCACTTAGGTTTAAGGACGCACCACCTAGTCTGGACCATGGGGTCTGTGTTGTCTGATTTTCTATGTAAATCAATGTAAAAATCTCTCTCTCTCTCTCTCTCTCTCTCTCTCTCTCTCTCTCTCTCTCTCTCTCTCTCTCTCTCTCTCTCTCTCTCTCTCTCTCTCTCTCTCTCTCTCTCTCTCTCTCTCTCTCTTATTACATGAACGTGTGTTGTCAATATTTAGGCAAAACAAGAAAAATATGACAGCTGCTTTGTGTTTGCTCTCTCTCTCTCTCTCTCTCTCTCTCTCTCTCTCTCTCTCTCTCTCTCTCACGAGTTATATCTTTGTTAAAATTTATTATCTTTTCCCCCAAGCCACAACTCAGTTCAAGGAAAATATGAAAAGAACCTGACGAATGCGACCGTGTGTGTGTGTGTGTGTGTGTGTGTGTGTGTGTGTGTGTGTGTGTGTGTGTGTGTGTTAATACTGTACATGAATTCGGTCTCTAAATGTATGACTTTTCTGCACAGTCTGATATGGGCCGTAAGATAAAAGGGTGGAGAGAAAAAATGGCAGACCGGCAGCTTGTTCGCCCGTTCGATTCCCTCCTCGGTTGAGTGAACGATCCTCTTGAGCGTTAAATGAAGCCTCACTTAGTAGTTTGAAAGAAAATGGGCTCCAGCTTGCTACCGTCTACACTTTTTTTTCCTACTTTTTTCGCGACCGTCTAAACTTTCCTTCTTTTTCATCTTTTTTTTTCGTCATCGTTTACACTTTCCTCCTATTTTCATTACTTTTTTTCCTCTCTACTTTCTTATATTTTACCCTCGTTGCTTTGTCTTCCCTTTTCATTATCATTTTCTATATTTCTTCTTTTTCATCCCCATTGAAATTTTCTTTTTCTTTTACTTCTCAATCTTTTTTTCAATATTTCTTTTCCTCTTTGCTGTTTTTATCGTTATTTCTACCGTTTCTGTTTGTCATCTTTTTCTGTCTCTTTATTTTTCTTCGTTTTTTTCTAATTTTCTTATTCTTTTATTTTCTCCAACTTTTCCTTTTCCTTTTTGCTGTGTTTTTTTCTTTATTTTAAGCCTTCTATTTTGTCATGTTTTTTTCGTTATTATTTTCTACCTTTCCTCCTTTTCCTTCCTTTTTATATTTTCTCATCTCATCTTTCTCATCATCTCTTTTCTCCATCTTTGTTTTGTTCTCTCCCTCTTTGCCTTTTTTTCTTTATTTGAAGCCATTTATTTTGTCTTGTTTTTTCGTTATTCTTTTCTACCTCTCTTCCTTTTCCTTTTTTTATTTCTTTACTGGTTTTTTTCCATTTTTTCATTTCTTTCCTTCTTTGCTGTTTTTTTTATTCATTATTTACGTCTCTTCTTCTGTCTTGCTTTTTCGTCATCATTTTCTATCTTTTTCCATCGTTCTTTAGTTTTCTTATTTTTTATTCTTTTCTTGCTTTTCTTTCATCTTCTTCTTATTTCTTTTTCCCCTTCTTAATGTCCTTCTAAGTCTCATTCTCCTCATTTGCCTTCAATTGCTCGTGTATATAATTCCGCTCATTGTCTTCTTTTCTGATCTATTTTTACTTCCTTTTCTTCTTTATCTTGTTTTCTGGACATCGTTTCAAAGCTTTTTTATAATTTTCTTATTTTTTTCCATTTCGTTGCATTATTTTTTTTCCTTCATCGTTTTCTTGTTTTTTCTTTTGTCTTTTCCTCATTTTCTCCATTTCCATGTCATTTCTCCTTCCTTCTCTTCTTTTTTCTTTGCCTGCTCGTGTGTGCATACTCATATTCGCCTTTTCCTTTTAGTTCTCTTAATCCTTCATAAAGACCCGAGGAGCCGTCTTCACTGTTTTCATTTTTCCGTTCTTCTCGGTAAGGAATAGCAGATTAAAACAATTAGACTGGAAATTAAACTAAACTTTTCTTCTAACAATGCTTGATGCAAAAAGGTGAATAGGAAGGTTAAAAATAACTCTGAAATTGAAATGTATATAGAAACCCAAATACGTTCTTGCTCCTCCTCCTCGGTTTCTTTCTCCGCCTCCTCCACATGATCCTCTTTTTTCTCCTTCTCCTCCTCGTCCTCGTCCTCGTTTTCTTGGCTCTTCTTTCCGGGCAAGAGGAAGGACACTTAATGAAAAAAGAATTCATTTCAAACAGAGCACAAGAGAATGCTCTGTAAAAATGAAAGCCAGCAAACGTTAAAGACAAAACAAAAGACAAACAGTTGCCTCTCATAACGTTGATACAAACTAAATTACTCGAGGGATATATTTATTTGCTCTTTTCACGGCCCATGCCGATTAAAGGTCAAGATTTTTTTTTTTAGCTGAGTGTGCCTTTTGTCTGTCGTGCTTAAGGTGATTTTTTTTCTATTGTCTCTTAATCTATCCTGCTTTATTTTGAACGGCCTATTAATTAATACCTCGCGTTCGGCTTCAAGTCAGCCAAATATCCATAATCATTTCTTCAAGATTATATTCAAACTCCTCTTTTTCTTGTTTTTTTTCTTCCCATTTTTTTTTCTTTTTTCCTTTATGTCGTTCTCATTCTCCTTATTATTTTCCTTAACTCTGGGTGCATGTATTATCTCCTCATTCTCCTCTTCCACTTCATGCTCTTTCTACTTATCAAAACTCATTATGCTGTCTTTATAAGAAAAGTCGAGGATAACGAAACTACTGTTTTCGATATCAATAATTATTTGGATACCTTATGAACTCGTTTCGATATTCACAGTGCGTATTGACACATGACTTTAAAACATATGCTCAAGAGGCTCACGTTTCTTCCGTGGTGCTGAACATGTATGTCACTGATGAGCAATAAGTGAACCTGTGATATTCGGCCGCTATGAGGGCAGGGCGGAGCACATCAGCACATGGGGGAGACTAGAATTCCTGCCAACCACCTTCACATCGCAGCCACTCAGTTAACGTTTCCAGGATGTATTTGCTAATGTTACATTGATTCTATTTTTGCCGCGATTTTTTAACACCCTCTGTATTCAGTTTTCTTTAGTTTTATCATCGTTGGAGTCAAGTTCCCCTCCGACCCAAGCTGACAACATAAACCTAAGCGTGTTTGCAAGCTGAGTGCTGATTGGCTACTGCTATGGGTTCCAAGTTATCTTTAGCCTCTGTTTGTGTTTATCTCACGCACCACTTTCTGCTAATCTGCACTGTGCTTACGAACACGCTTAGGTTTATGTTGTCAGCTTGGGTCAGACTTAAGTGAACAGACTATAGCAGTTTTTATCTCTTGTTCTCACTCGTGCGTCAAGCTCTCTGTTATTATTTGAGTATTCACTTTCTCTCATTATTTCCCCAGAAGCGCATAATTATTTGGACGAGATGGATGAGACTCGAAGCCTGGTCACCTCCTCCCCGCTACAGCCACTCAGCCAGCGCTTCCAGGATGTTTTTGGTAGTTTTTTTAATTCGATTTTTGTTGGGAATTTTTAACACCCTCTGTATTCAGCTTTAGTTTTATCATCTATATAAAGTCAAGTTCTCCCACCCAGGGTTTTTTTACTATCAGTTTTCATCTCTCGTTCTCACTCGTGTGTCGTCCGCTGTTCTTATCTGGGTATTCACTTTCTCTCACTTTTTTCTTTTTATACAAACTGTCGGCGTCGCTCTTCATATATTCTCCCTGTCATTCTCTATATCGTGCGTCAACTGCTCTACTCGCAGCTTCCTCACCATTTCCCTCTCTTGCTCACCGTTGCCAGATTATCGTACTCGGAGCATAGTATTTACCGGTATCTGACGCCTAACTATTGCCAAGAAACATCAGGATCTATCTCTTTTAACGATAACTATAAAGGAGTTTTGTTACTGGAGCCCAGAAGACAGTTTTGGGGTAGGAAGTCGGGAAATATGAGCGGCTGAGTGCGACAATCTGGCAACGTTGCTCTTGCTTGATATATAATCTGTCAACGTCGCACCTCATTTTTTTCCCCACTCTCATTCTCTTCCGTGCGCCAACTTTTTTGTTCTTATTCAGCCATCGAGCCTTTACTTTTCTTTCTCATTAAACTGTAGGTGCCACCCTCTATTAGTCTCGGCTCCTGTATCGGCGTGCACGGCTGTTACTCTCTGAAGGGATAATGAGATGAACTTCCCCCTCATCGGATGGGCAGGATGGACGAAATTATGAGGAAATAAAGAAGAAAATGACGTAAAGGAGAGGCGAAAAGGAGAACTGGCAACTATACAAAGATTTAGCTCCAAAATAAAGGGGAATCGTGCATCAGAGAGGACACGGAAGTGGAAATATGTGAAATATATATGAAAAAGGATAGTAAGAATATACCGTAAAAAATACTACAAAAAAGTACGAGAATATTAGGAGGGAAGAATGAAACAGAAACTATACAATGAAATAGAGAGGGACAGAGCCTGTTAGACAAAGGGTTAAAGCAATAAATAAAGAAAAGAAACTGTTGTGGAAAGACAAGGAGAATACAGGAAAACGTAACAAGAAATAAAGAGCAATAAAACTTAACGAACAAAAGGTGAAAACAAGACGAGAAAAGCAGATATATAAGAGAGACAGAGAAAGGAAAAAATAAAAAATACATACAAAAGTAAAAAGAAAAAAAAGGTTCCCGATAATACAAGAAGATAATCAAAGAGCCAGAAAACAGTGAGAAAATAAAAAGATAACTAAAAGGCATAAAACAGGAGGAAGAAACAAGAGGAAACTTCAAAAAAACTCGTGTGTATATGAGAACGTGTAAAAGAGAAAAAGTGTCGTGCTCCGAATGCTCCTAAACCGACAATGTGTGAGTGATCCACCGCCTAAGCCTCTCAGTCCAAACCGCTCTGCCCAGGTAACGAGGGAGCGCAGACTTACCTTAACTGACCTCAGGTGATCCGTCGAATGTTGTCAGATGGTGAGTTCGAGAGAAGGCCTCGAAGTTACCCCCGGAGACAAACGACGCCTGGAACGAGATCCAGTTTATTAATTTACAAACAGACAAATAATAAAGTACAATGTGTGTGTGTGTGTGTGTGTGTGTGTGAGAGAGAGAGAGAGAGAGAGAGAGAGAGAGAGAGAGAGAGAGAGAGAGAGAGAGAGAGAGAGAGAGAGAGAGAGAGAGAGAGAGAGAGAGAGAGAGAGAGAGAGAGAGAGAGAGAGAGAGAGAGAGAGAGAGAGAGAGAGAGAGAGAGAGAGAGAGAGAGAGAGAGAGAGAGAGAGAGAGTAGAGAGAGAGAGAGAGAGAGAGAGATGAGAGATAAAGAGAGTTCGGAGAGAGAGAGAGAGAGAGAAAAAAATGCGGCGAAGAAGAGAGAGAGAGAGAGAGAGACAAGGATGAAAGAAAAGGAAAGGCGACGAAGAAAACGGTCGGAGGTCAGTCGTCAGGTAAAAGGCAGGAAATCAATTGGGAGCCGAAGGATAATTTTTCAAGCGGCAGAAGTCAGTTATCGCGCGTCCGCCAGCCACGTGCAGGAATAATGGAGGAACTGTCGTACTCTGGGTCATGTCAGGAAGAAAAGAGAGAAAGAGGATGAGATGAGGAAGATTTTGGGGGAGAAGAGGAGTAGCAGAAGTTGAAGGAGGAGGAGGAGGAGGAGTAAGAGGAGTGGAAGGATGGAAAAAGGAGAATAATGAGGAAAGTGGAAAATTAAGAACTATGAAGAACAAGACCGAGGGAAACGGTCGAAGGAAATGTGAAAAAAAGGACAATAATGAGGAAGGAAGAAGCAAAAAATCAAACACAGAATAATCAGAAAAAAAGGTAGAAAAAGGAAGAATAACGAGAAGGGGCAGAAAATGATGGACGTCAGGTACTGGAAATATAACGTTGATTCAATTTAGGAGATAGAAGCGAAATATTTCCTTGACAAGCTGTAACTTTTCTTAGGTAACTCTGCAAACACGTGTCCCTGCTAGTTAGGTTGAGGTATTTTAAGTTTAAGTCTCCAATATCGTCACTCTCATAAAATAATCGCCTAAGTCATTTTTCAGCGGTTTCCAGGTTTTTGTCTACATCAATTTTTCAACAAGTGACGCCCATTTTTGTATAGTTGCCTTCGTCATTCAGGGTTTGAGTGTTCTAGAATTGGCCTTTTCATTCCTGCCTAAATCTTAAGCCAAATGAGATAATGACAGTTTTTTTATGATTTCCTGTAAAGTAGGATAAAATGACTATGGCGCTTTGTTTACGAAGGTGACGATATAACGTAAGAACCGAGGGCGAAATTCGGCATACCTGTTACTTGTCCGAGATCCTTACCATACCTAGAGCGCAAAAATGAGTATTGTATAAGCATTAGTTTCAATTTCGCACGGCTCATTTCATAACAGCATGGCACCTGTGATGAAGATGGTCAGGCTCACTCTATTCTATGGCTCTGGTAATAAACTAGACATTTGTAGGTAGTCACGTGAACCAAACAAACATCTTATATATGAGATCATCCCTTTTTTCCTCACTATGTATTCAACGCTGGCCAGAATTTCCCGTAGATTACAAAGTCAAGTACAAAGCTCATACAGACAGTAGTGGAGTGTAGTCATCGTGGATCATGGCCCAACGTGGCGTCATCACACAATCGTTATATAAAAAATTGTAGTGTGTAATTTGTAATGTTAGCAAAAAAGTGCAATGCTACAGAAAACACCAATACTAGTAGATACAGACAAAGGCAAGGAGTATAATTATGCGTCTGTATTCGTTGCACGTATTCATGTTTTAGTTTCCCCTGAGCCATCGTGTGAAGACGTCAAATTCCTCGCCGGCAAACACAGAGCTTTCATCTTAAGCCTCGGCAGAATGGCGCGGCGGACAACCTTAGTGTCGCGAGGAGGACGTTCACGCCTGGATGAGGACTCGCTTAATGCCAGCGCGCCGCGGCAACCAAGGCGAAGCAGGTGATCAGTGTGGCAAGTGACGCATGTACGAGGGGCTGTGGGCGTGACCTGCGTTTTGGCGGTGGGCGGCGGGGGGAGTAGTGAGGGTGAATGAAAGGGAGAAGAGAGTCAAGGTGAGAGGGGAGGCAAGATATAAGTAAGGGAGATTAGAGCCGAGATGAGGGTGGAGGAAGATAAAGATAATGGAGAGTAGGGGAGAGATGAGCGTGGAGGTCATTTGAAGGCAAGGGAGAGGAGGGATGAAGGTGAGAGGAGAGCAAAGTGAGTATAGAGGCAAGATTAAAGTAAGGGAGAGGAAAGCTGAGGTGAGGGTAGAGGTAAGATAAAGATGAAAGAAAAGAGGGAGGAAAAATCAAGGAGAGACAACGTAAGAATGGAGGGAAGATGAGAGTCAGGGAGAGAAGCGGAGCGTGATGGTGGAGGCGTGGATGACGGGGCGAGAATAGAGGGGGGGTAATAGCTGGGGAGAAATGAAGGAGTGGAAGAAATGGCGGGAGTAGTGGTGGCAGGGTGTGGGTGGTGATAAGTAGCGGAGGTAGGGGTAGAAGGAGGGATGAATGTGAGGAGGGTGGAAGCTTGGGTTGGAGAGAAGTGTAGGGTGTGGGTGGTGGTAGGTAGCGTGGGTGGGAGTGGAGGACCGAGGATGGTGGTGCAGCGAGTGTGGGCAACACGGAGGGGGTTGATGGTGGGGTGGAAGGGGAGGAAGGCGTTGGGTCACGTCTTATGGTGGTGGCGGCGACTGCAGAAATTAGAGCGAGAACTTCCGCACCGACTGACTAACTGGCTGAAAAACTGACTGGCGGCTACTCGTGTGAACATTGGAAGAGAAAACCAGATAAAACTTACACGTAAATCTCGATCGTTTGGCAACGAAATGAATATTTGCTTTATAATATGAACGTAATAGATTCATGCAATGGTTCCAGGACCGAATAAAATACTGGCTTGTGAACTGTAACATTGGTATAGGCGAAGTACATGGCAATTAAATTATAGAATGGAATAATTTGGGTGCGAAATAAATAATTACGTTATTTCATGACCCTGAGGACTCAACATCACTGGTCGACCATGAGGAGGATAAAAAGGAAAAGTTAAACGTGTGAAATTAGACTATAATGAGGAGAACGAACGGTAAGGGAAGGTCAAGAGGAAAGAAGAGGAGAAAGGGGAAAACAAAAATGAAGGAAACAAAATAAAAGCATAACATTTTGAGAGAATGGAAAAGAATGGGAATGAAAACGAGAAGTATCAAAGACATCCATAAAAAAAGACATAAGTAGAAGAAAATAACAGTACGAAGGCTGATGAGAGCACACATAGGGCGGCAAGGAAAACGGTGAGTGATACGGGGCACTAAAAAAGAAGTGACAAGCCTGGAGGGGCAGCAGAGCGAAAACTTCTCCACTTTCCTAGATGAATAAATGAATAAGGTAGAGGTCCATAAAATTTCCGAGGAGGATGTAGGAGGAGGAGGGAGAGGAAGCGGGTACAGGGGAAGGGAGGGGGAGGAGGTAAAGAGGGTAGGAGGAGGAGGGAGAGGAAGCGGGTACAGGGGAAGGGAGGGGGAGGTGGGAGAGGAAGCGGGTACTGGGGACGGGAGGGGGAGGAGATAAAGAGGGTAGGAGGAGGAGGGAGAGGAAGCGGGTACAGGGGAAGGGAGTGGGAGGAGATAAAGAGGGTAGGAGGAGGAGGGAGAGGAAGCGGGTACAGGGGAAGGGAGGGGGAGGAGGTAAAGAGGGTAGGAGGAGGAGGGAGAGGAAGCGGGTACAGGGGAAGGGAGGGGGAGGAGGTAAAGAGGGTAGGAGGAGGAGGGAGAGGAAGCGGGTACAGGGGAAGGGAGGGGGAGGAGATAAAGAGGGTAGGAGGAGGAGGGAGAGGAAGCGGGTACAGGGGAAGGGAGGGGGAGGAGGTAAAGAGGGTAGGAGGAGGAGGGAGAGGAAGCGGGTACAGGGGAAGGGAGGAGGAGGTAAAGAGGAGGAGGAGGAGGAGGAAGGGTACAGGGGAAGGAGGGGAGGAGGTAAGAGGGTAGGAGGAGGAGGAGAGGAAGCGGGTACAGGGAAGGGAGGGGGAGGAGGTAAAGAGGGTAGGAGGAGGAGGGAGAGGAAGCGGGTACAGGGGAAGGGAGGGGGAGGAGGTAAAGAGGGTAGGAGGAGGAGGGAGAGGAAGCGGATACAGGGGGAGGGGGAGGCGGTAAGGAGGTGCAACATTTTCAATACGGATTTTCTTTTTTTTTCTTTTTATTCTTGTCTCCGTCTTTATACTTTTTTGACAATTTCTACGCGCTCATTTTACTTTACTCCGATTTGAGGTCTTTACTTATAATTTCTTTCCCTTTCCAGTAATTTCGTGCTTCGTTCCAACAATTTCTAGCGTCGTAACTTCACGGGCTTTCAAAAATGTTCGTAATTATTCGCGATTTATCATAATGAGCCTCACTTTCCTTCTCACTTTATTCAGCTATGTGTATACCTCTTTACTTATCTATTTATCTATCAGTTTATATCTACCTACTTACCATATGATCAAAGTTTTTATTTCTTGTCGTTCTCCACCTTTAAGTAATATTAGTGAGGTGTTTATATTTATCTAGCTGAGTTTGTCTATCTATTGATGTATCACTCACCTTCTCATCTCACATTTCTCTGACTCCATCTTTTTCTTATAGTCCTGGATAGTTTTCATTTTGTCGTTTTCTTTTTATATTCAGTTTCTATGTAGTGTTCGTGACGTTTCATATCAATCGCTCGCTCTTTGTTTCCATTTGTCATCCACTTTTATAATATCCTCCAACAGTTCGCGTAATTTTCCACATTTGTCAGTCCCCGCACGAGGCTGACTCGGGAGAACACCTGACTGGCGCCGGACTGACAAATGTTTATTGGAAAAGTTATATTTTTTTGTTCTCGAGTGACGCTCGTTGACCAAATTTAGAGTTTCGTCACGTATTTTTGGCGTTATTTTTTTTTTACTTCTCTTCTAATTTTTCTTCACGAGTTTCACGATCGCATTATTGCATCTTTTTTTTATTTGTGTTTTCAGGAACATTATTATAGATTTCGTATTTACCCATTTATCCTTTTCCACATATAAGATAAAAAATATTGAAATCTTCCTCGCTAAAAATATTTCATTCCAAACGGATTTTTCGTCATTCCAAGTCTGTTAATTTCCCTGCTTTTCAAACATCGTCGAACATTTCTACCTCGAAATGAGGCCATCTTCTATTCCACGGCTAGACTTTTCCACAACAAATAAAACTTTCTTCACTAAAGGTTTAATTCCTCCTCCTCAGGCTACTTTATTGACATATTTAACCTCGACTCATCTTTTCCACCACACGTTTTTTTCCTCCACAGGTAACATTTGCCTCCATAGGTAATATTATCCTTTACTTTCCTCCACATGAATGTTTGTCACCTCAGCAAAAATCTCTCCACAGGTAAATTTTCTTCCACATGTAGCATTATTTTTCGCAAGAGATCTACACAGGTATATTTTATCTCCAGAGGTGAAATTTTAAACACGAAAATAATTACTCATGGGGTAACATGTTCTCCCACAGGTGAAACTCTCCTCCACATTTTACTTTCACGAGTGAAAAAAATCCATCAGAGGCAAGAAATATTTTGCCAGAAAGTTTTTTTTATTCTTTTAACAAATAAGATGGTCGGCAGGAAATATTTTCTCCATTTTCCCCCACTGTGTTAAGCTCTTCCCTGCACCAGACCCATTCATTAATCAAGTAACTTTACCACTCTCTCTCTCTCTCTCTCTCTCTCCTCACATTTACCTTTAGGAAGGAATTTCTCATTTACAAACAAATATGGTGATCTAAGAAATAAAAAATTAAGAATTACCATAAAAATGAGTTCATGAAACTGATAAAGAGTAAAAAGCAAAACAAAAAAATCGAGCTGAAAAAGAAAAATTTAATTAATATTTTTTTTTTGACAAATAGATTAAAAATATAACAGAATAAAGCAAACAGAAAACCTGCCATTCATGATACAAACATTCTATATGAAAAACACGAAACAAATCTCTTTCTCTATGTAAGTATGTATGTATGTATGTATGTGTGTGTGCATATATGTATATATGTATGTATGTATGTATCCGCTTTTCGTGCTTATGAAACATGCATTACGTACATATTATGCATGCAGACGTTGCACACATGAATATTTTCTTACATTCTCAAAAGTTGTTTCCTCCTTCCTCTCCTTTTTTCTTTCTCTGCTTCTTCTAAATCTCCTCCTCTTCTTTTTTTCCTCTCCTTCTCTACCCCTTCCTTTGTTCTTCCTTATTGCCCCATTTTTTCTTTATTTTCGTTGACTTCCAACTCTTGTATTTCACTTACTTCTGATGTATTATTATTACTTACACTTCTGGACTTATAACACCACCGATCGTTCCCTCTCTTCCCTTACACCTCATACCCATTCTCCCTTTTTTTGCCGTTTCTTCATATCCCCAAAAATTCCTTTCATTCACCCTTTTACTTTTATTTTTAGCTTAACCTTCATAGCCTTTCCAGCATGCTCTTATGTATATCCTTTTCCGTTTCCTCCCCTTCTATTTCCTTTGATGTTTTTAGAGCACCTCGCCCAATCTTTGCCCGTTCTCCCTTTATGCCCCTTCATCCTTATTACCCTCCTCTTTCTACTCTTCTTCTCTCCTTATTTCTTACCCCTCGACTTTCGTACCCCATTTTTCTGCCTCATTTTTTTTGTTCGACTCACACTCTTCTTTTTCTTCCTCCCCCTCCTCCTCCTCCTCCTCCTCCTCCTCCTCCTCCTCCTCCTCCTCCCTGGACGAGTGAGATTAGCCATGTCTCCGCCAGCCTGTTGGTTACCCTCACAACCTCCGCTTCGCCACCACGACCCTCACTTATAACTTCCACTTCAATGACTATAACCGGTCTCTCTCTCTCTCTCTCTCTCTCTCTCTCTCTCTCTCTCTCTCTCTCTCTCTCTCTCTCTCTCTCTCTCTCTCTCTCTCTCTCTCTCTCTATGTTTGTGCTTTTCCGAGTGACCGTTTTTTTCTCCCTCTCTCTCGCGCCTCAGACAAACACACGCATTGCCAAACAGACATGAGAAGTTTTTTGAGTTTACACACACACACACACACACACACACACACACACACACACACACACACACACACACACACACACACACACTCCTTGTCTCATACACACGCATACTCGAGCGCGCACCCACCCACACACATACACACAGAGGGGGAGAGCGAGAGAAGGAGAAATGGAACAAAGAAGATGGCGCAACATAAAGGGTTAAGTAGCTATCCGTGTCTCAGGTCACCAAATACTCATAAACAAAGAGATGGAAGCGGCAGACGGACTAAACAAACAACCAGAAAATAAAGAGGAAACAGACTGCATCGAACCGCTTTTACACAGAGCTATAAAATGAAACAGACACCGGACGTTCAGGCTGAGCGATGAAAACATGAAAACTAGAATATACGATGAGAGGGAATATAGTGTTTATTTTATGTCTTTCGAGTTTCCTTTCCTCTCTCGTGTCGTTAGCGGGAATCCGGATGTGTGCAAACGAATCCGTGCCAGCCAGTCCGTCAGAGTAATGTATTTCCGATGTCTTCCCTTCTCGCTGCCTTGTTATTGCCGCTCACCATCACGGAATCTATTTGCTGTATTTATTGCACCGTTTTGTGTTAGGCCGCGTCGTGTTGCTGTGCGCGGCCACTTTCCGTTTCCACTTTTCCAACGGAGCAGCTCTTCACACCTCCATTTCCCTTTCCTGTCTTGGCTGAGATTTAAACTTGCTTCCAACGCCTCTCTCTCCTTCACTTTCATCTGCTCTTCCTCGATGTTTCTTTTCTTCGTCTTCTCTTCCTTCTCTTCCTCCTGTTCCTTCTTTTTCGTCTTCTCCCGTTCCTTCTTCTCGTGTTCCTTTCATTTCCTCCTTGTCCTTTTTCCTCTTCACTCTCTCATTTCCTTATACATTTCTTCTTATTAATTTCCTTACTTTACACATTTTAATCCTCCTCCTCCTCCTCCTCCTCCTCCTCCTCCTCCTCCTCCTCCGTCTCTTCTTCTTCTTCTTCTTCTTCGTCCCCCTCTCTTATTCTTCCTCCTCCTTCTCTTATTCTTCCTGTTCCTCTTCTTATTCCTCCTCCTCTTCCTCCTTCTCTAACATATCCCTTCCATTCCATGTAAGTGAATATCACTTAGCAGTAAACAAATCACGCCAATTATGCTGTATATCTATGCAAGTGTGTGTGTGTGTGTGTGTGTGTGTGTGTGTGTGTGTGTGTGTGTGTGTGTGTGTGTGTGTGTGTGTGTGTGAGTAGGAATCGTACAAAGAAAGAAAAGATGGATGGACTGAGCGACAGCCAGCCAGCCAAACAGAAAGACAAAAAGACAGACAGACAGACAGAGAGAGAGAGAGAGAGAGAGAGAGAGAGAGAGAGAGAGAGAGAGAGAGAGAGAGAGAGAGAGAGAGAGAGAGAGAGAGAGAGAGAGAGAGAGAGAGAGAGAGAGAGAGAGAGAGAGAGAGAGAGAGAGAGAGAGAGAGAGAATATTACATTCACCATCACACACTCTCCGTGGACGCAAGGTTTGTCAGACACGCACTCACGCCGTCCATTCGTCGCTCCCCGCCTGGCGCGGCGTCCTTCACCTTCACTCTCTAGCTCATCGCCTTAATGCATTCTAGCCAGGCACTTCACGACGTATTATTACTTCTCTTCCTGTCGCTTTTTTCCCCTCCCGGCAGTTACCTCGCTAACGACTTTGAAGTAAATATTTTTCTTTTTCATCTCTCTCTCTCTCTCTCTCTCTCTCTCTCTCTCTCTCTCTCATTTTCCTTCCCATCAGTTTTTACTATGGGGAAAAATATTTTATCACTAATAATTTCCTTTTCCTCCTTTTCCACTTCCGCCTCCTCTTCTTACTCCTCATTTCTCGCTTCCTTTCCCTCTTCATCTTCTTCGTCCTCGTCTCCCTCCTTCCTCCCCCTCCCCTGCCGCCTTCTCTGTCAACATCTTAATCTCTTCCCCTTTCCTTCTTCCTTGTCTATGTGCCTTAAGCCTCTCTTCCTTTTCCTGCTCCTCCTCCTTCTCCTTCTCTCATTATCGTCTTGGTATTTTTTTCTTCTGCTTCTAATTACCACGTAAAGTTTTGTACCGAGGCAGTAATTCCAAATTTGTGCCAAGCAATTAAAATGTTTACGTTATCACGACAGCAAGCGGCCGAGTGAGATGGGGCCCCTGCGAGCTGCTGCCACCAACTAACCTCGCCTCCCTCCCTGCGCTGCTTATTACGGAGAATTATCTGGGCGTTGCTTCGAGTTGTTTATGAGCGTCTGCAGAAAATGGGGAATATCAAGTCAAGCGTGAACTGAATTGATATTATATTTTCTGCTATTAAACTGTCCATGATAGGAACTGGTTGCTTAATTGGTTGTGTTAATTGTCACTTTTTTTTAATTTATCTCCAAATGTATCTCTATTTTCATTTTCTCCTTTAACTTACATTTTTGCCTTTCATTTTATTCTTCCACTTTTCTTCCACTTTTCCCTCCTTCTCTTCCTCCTCCTGCTATACTGTTTAATTACTTCTCCAATTCTTTCTTTTTTCTATTGCCGATGTAATAATAATAATCATTAGTATCATCATCATCATCATTATATAGTGATGTCGATATAATAATGATGATCGATAATGATGATGCCGATGATGATTATGACGATCATCATAATAAAGGAGAAAACCTGAAGTAAAATAAAAACACAAAAACAAAGAATAAAAGAAAAATCACAAGCTCTTCAGAGAAACACGATAGCGGACTATTGTCAAAGTCTACGGCGAGAGCAAGCCGCGTTTCATTACCAGCGGGGGAGGAATCATGTTCCCGCTGCCGCGTCCGATGACAGTAGATCTTGGCCGTCAGAGAGGATGCTCCAGATCCACGCACAAGCACCCATCCAGCCAGCCAGCCGTCTAAACACCTACACAAGTCAGCCAGTCAGCCATTTAACCAAGTACACATCCATAAATATATATTCGTCAAGCCAACCTGAAAACGAAAAATACTGTCACATATCATTCCAGTCAGCTAAGCATTGCCACCTGTCACCCAGTCAGTCATCCAACAACATATACAGCAAGACAGCCAAACACGTATCTACAAAAACAAGTAGGTAGTTTGTCATCAACCAAACAAATCAGTCCGCCAACCAGCCAGCCAGCCAGTCCGCCAGTAGCTCTGCCAGCCATCTATTCAGCCCCCATCCAGCCACGCTCTAGTCAATGTTATTCAAAGCGGCAGCGAGTGAGGGGCGGGGGAGGGGTGTTGGAGCTTTGTACGTAAACCCGCAGCCTACTCAGTGAGACCCATTAATTGTGGGATTCAAGAGTGGAGTGAGAGAGAGAGAGAGAGAGAGAGAGAGAGAGAGAGAGAGAGAGAGAGAGAGAGAGAGAGAGAGAGAGAGAGAGAGAGAGAGAGAGAGAGAGAGAGAGAGAGAGAGAGAGAGAGAGAGAGAGAGAGAGAGAGACTATATATTGGCTTTTGTATGGTTTTGTATGGTATTGTTTATGAATGAGGGATTAGTCTATTTGTCAATCTGCCGCTCTGGACGTGTATCCTCTGTCTATCTATCAGCCTTTGTTTGCCTGAGAGTCCGATTATTTCTGTTTCCGTCTAAAATCGTCGTTGTTATCGTGGTGATTTTTATTATTACTATATCGTATCATTATTGTTGTTGCTGTCGTTTTTCTTTTTTTTCTTTTTCTTTTCTTCTTCTTCTTATTTTTATCATCATTGTTTATTATTATTATTATTATTATTATTATTATTATTATTATTATTATTATTATTATTATTATTATTATTATTATTATTATTATTATTATTATTATTATTATTATTATTATTATTATTATTATTATTATTATTATTATTATTATTATTATTATTATTATTATTATTATTATTATTATTATTATTATTATTATTATTATTATTATTATTATTATTATTATTATTATTATTATGATGATGATGATGATGATGATGATGATGATGATAATGATTACTATATTATTATTATTATTATTATTATTATTATTATTATTATTATTATTATTATTATTATTATTATTATTATTATTATTATTATTATTATTATTATTATTATTATTACCATCACTTTCATCATTACGATTAATTAGTTGCAACAGAAGAAGAGGCATCAAGAGCCAAAATAACAACCCCCGTAGTAGTGGCAGCACCGCCAGCAGCAGCCCCGGCGGCGCCGCAGCGCTCCTCAACCACAGCCTCCAAGCCCGGCCACAGCACCACGCGGCGCCACACCCCCGCCGCCGCGCAGCCCCGCAGAGCCTCATAGTCTTACACAACCTTGACGGGGTTGATTTTTTTCATGGTGATGGAGACAGATCAAAGGAGACAGATGAAGGAGAGGCTAATTAAAAAAAAATGTCTATACCACTCTCCTTTCATTAAGATAGAGGAGGATGCCGAAAAAATTATCGAATTAGTTTCAGATGGTGCAGATGCTCATGATATCCCTGTCCCGCTACCACCGCCACCACCATTACCACAAACCACCACAACAACCACAGGCAACACCACCACAACCGCCGCAAGGGGGAAGGTATTAAAATTCCGGGCCAAGAGTTTTAATGAGGGACTTCGATCCGCGCGATAACAAGTGTAATTAATTTCCGCGAAAGTTACCTGTTTGCCAAAGATCTTATAAAGTCGCTTCCAGGCATCCCTTCCTTCTTTCTCGCTACATATTCCGTTGCTTCTGTTCAGCGGTGTCTGTTTCCCTATGTTCTTCCGCCTCCCATTCGCCTCTTTCCTTCCATCAGCTTCCATCTCTCTCTCTCTCCCCCCGTTCCCTCTCTTATTTTGTCTTTGTGCTGCTTCATCTTAATCGGAATTAGTCATGATCATTATTCTCTTCATTTTTCATCATCTCTATTTCCTCATCTTCGTATTCCTTCTAATATTACTCCTCCTCTTCCTCCTCCTTCTCCTACTTCTGAAGTATTTATTTTTTTGGGTCTTCTCATTAACTTTCTAATCGCTTTCCTTAAACACTCGACTTTCTCCTTCCATCTCTCATTTTTTTTACTGTTATTGCCTTTTGATAACGAGCTTTGATTCTCTCTCTCTCGCTGTACTGGATGGCAGAGTAGACATAGCAAGACAACACACATATTCAACAAACAAAACATCACGTGAACCCCAGATAGCAATAACCTAAATGCAACTCATCCATCGAGAAGCTCAATCATACGTCATCGCGAAGTACCAGGGCGACGTAGCATTTGTACAAAAGACATAGCACGGCTTTACCTACGAATACGAGAGCCACAAGCAACAGAAGTGACACATGGCTACCCAAGAGCCTTGAACACACATTAGTCATCACACAGCCGACACTATGGGTCATTTTTCTAAACATTTCGGCGCCCAAGCACTCACATATGATAACGCTTTCGCAGGAGTTTTGGCCAGTTGCAGAGGTAGTTTTAAGACCCTTCTGGTAGTATGATCATTCTTTTGTACCGGGAACCTAAATAATACTGCTTACATCGCGATTGGTCTCCTTTTCGGCCTTTAGAATCAGTTGAAGTATGATTCGGAAGCGTTTAATAATACCGACTAATCCCGCTACAAATAACCAAGCCTACTTTACTTAACAAACGAGAGACGTAAAGCTGGATTGTTAACATGAGATCCGCGAGAAGCTAACTTTATGTCTTATACGCACATTGCAAATACCGCAGCCGAGACAAAAACGGAACATACAATAATGCCACCTATAACTTGATATAAAAAAGAAGAAGGGTAAGGCACTGGACAAAACAGGACGCTATTAACAAGCCACACCTGACCACCCTACGCCTCAGAAGCCTCTCGCCCGTCCAGCAGCTGACGCCACCAGCTGACGGCCCCCGTGCATGTATCGTCCTTGTAGTGCCAGATGTCCATTGTTCCTGCCTTGGTAAGCTTGCATCGGGAGTGATTCGTCCGCCTTTCAAGGGAGCACCGAGCACCATTTGATAAGACCGATGACAGCACAGGTGAGGTCTCTCTTTAAGGTTTGTGTCACTAAGGCACAAAATGGTTGTAAATGTAATGTCAAACTACCACATGAGCTGAGTCGTCCATAACTTAGGGATGATTGTGTACCCTCAGGTTATATCTGAGAGAGAGAGAGAGAGAGAGAGAGAGAGAGAGAGAGAGAGAGAGAGAGAGAGAGAGAGAGAGAGAGAGAGAGAGAGAGAGAGAGAGAGAGAGAGAGAGAGAGAGAGAGAGAGAGAGAGAGAGAGAGAGAGAGAGAGAGAGAGCTTGGACCGGCACTGCTCTCATGATGCTTCTATATTAGCTTTCCTTGAAGGGCCAGACACAGACCATCACAGGAAACCCTTCCGACAAAGCGATTCAGGCAGGCTTAGCTCGGGGAAAAAATAGATTCTCTCTCTCTCTCTCTCTCTCTCTCTCTCTCTCATGGAGTGTCTTCCTCTCATACTCTGATCTCTTTGATTTCCATTCATCTGCCGTTATCCTTTTGCTCCTCCTCCTCCTCCTCCTCCTCCTCCCCCCTCTCCTCTTACTGCACCTGCTCCTCTCTCTGCTTTACCCCTTACTGCATATCCTCCTCCTCTTCCTCCTCCTCCTCTACCTCCTCCTCCTCCTCCTCCTCCTCCACCTCCTCCTCCTCCTCCTCCTCCTCCTCTTCCTCCCGCTTTTCATGTTCCTCCGCTGGCAGCATCACCGTCCCACATGCCATCCACACACTCTTCCATTTTACATACATTCCATTTGTCTGCAGCACAGTTATCTGACGTCGATATTCCCCTGCACCGCCACGCACTCTAGGCGGGCTCGCTGGTTATGGCGGTGTGTGTGTGTGTGTGTGTGTGTGTGTGTGTGTGTGTGTGTGTGTGTGTGTGTGTGTGTGTGTGTGTGTGTGTGTGTGTGTGTGTGTGTGTGTGTGTGTGTGTGTGTGTGTGTGTTTGAGAGGCTGCCAGTGTGTGTGAGTCTGTATCAGTGTTCACGCAAGCATGTTTTGTATTTTTTTTGTTTGTGTGTATGAATATATGCATGCATTTTTTTTATTTTTTCTCTTTTGTATTATGCAGAGCTGTGTGCTTTTGTTTGTTCTGTTTGTGTCTGTCTTTGTTTTTTTGTCAATATATGCGTGCCTTGATACTGTCATCGTGTTTGTTCGTATGGTTTGTATATGCATGTATGTATATATGTATGTATGCATGTATGAATGAGTGTATGAATGTGTCTGCGAATTTCTGAGTTGCTGTCAAAATAGGTGTGTTTTTCTTTCACTGTGTATATTTATGGTTTTTGTGTATGTGTGTACGTAGTCGTGTGTCTTTGTGTATGTGTGTACGTACCCGTGTGTCTGTGTTTCTGTATTTTAAAAAGCCCCCTGTCTTTGTCTCTTTGTTCTTTTTTCCTTTATAATGTATGTGGCTATGTTAGTGTGTGCTGTTTATATATGTTTATGTCTGGTTATTTGTCTCCATGTATCCGATAGTCTAGCACTCTCTCTCTCTCTCTCTCTCTCTCTCTCTCTCTCTCTCTCTCTCTCTCTCTCTAATCCTCGATAACATCTCTGATCACAAAACAATTGGAAACTATTGCGCGACACTCTCTACAAGTAAGTGTTTGATCTCTTCTTCATCCCCCCCTCCTCCTCCTCCTTCTCCTCCTCCTCCTCCTCCTCCTCCTCCTCCTCCTCCTTCTCCTCCTCTTCCTCCTTTTCCTCCTCCTCTTGCTCCTCATCCTCCTTTGTCGCCCTCTGTTATCTGTCCTTTTTTCCACTACTAAAAATCATATCCTTTTTATCTGCTCCTTCTCCTCGATCTTCTCTATATTATGTTACTTTCACTTCTCTTCTTACTTCCTATTCCCTTCCTTCTCCTTCTCTTCCGATTCCCCTTCTTCTTCCCTTCCTTCTCCTCCTGCTCCTCCTCCTTCTCTTCCTATTCCCCTTCTTCTTCTTCCCTTCTCCTCCTACTTCTTATTCCTTTCCTCCTCACGTTTCACCTTCTTTTATACCTCTTCATCTTTTTTTCCTCTTCCTCCTTCTCCTCCGTTTATAGGCCTACGATCAAAGGCAAGACCACATTAAAGTCCGAACGGTCGGTCTTATGGACAAAGTGAAGAGAGAGAGAGAGAGAGAGAGAGAGAGAGAGAGAGAGAGAGAGAGAGAGAGAGAGAGAGAGAGAGAGAGAGAGAGAGAGAGAGAGAGAGAGAGAGAGAGAGAGAGAGAGAGAGAGAGAGAGAGAGAGAGAGAGAGAGAGAGAGAGAGAGAGAGAGAGAGAGAGAGAGAGAGAGAGAGAGAGAGAGAGAGAGAGAGAGAGAGAGACGCAAAGTTTTCGGTAGGAGGAAAGAGAGGAGTGAAAGAAGAATGAGAAAGGAAGAGAGAAAGGGAGAAAATATATAAGGGAGAAATGAAAGAGGTTGAGTAGTATGGAGGAGGATACGGAAAGAAAGAAAAGGAATGAAGATAAAGGAAAATCATGAATAAAATAAAGAAAATAAGTAGGGCAGGAAGAAAAGGAAATAATGTTAAAGAATGAAAGCAAGAGAAGAAGGAAAGGGTGAAGAAAAGAGGAAGAATGAAAGGAATAAAAGCAGAAATGAAAAATGGATGGAAGGGAGGAGGGAAAAGGGTGAAGGAAGGAAGGAAGCGGAAGTAAAGATGATAAAATGTGAATTAGTATCAGACATAGGAAAGGTTGAGGGGCATGATGAGGATACGATGGAGGACGGAAAGAGGAGCAAAGTGATTCTGAATGATGGGAAAAAATAGAGAAACGCAAAAAAAAAGTTAATCAGAAGGAAAGAAATATAACACAGAGATTATGATGAGCTGGAGAATGAGATTAGGAGTAAAAATATAAATAAATAATCTTGAATAACGAATTGCAAGGAATAAAACGAAAACGTAAATTATTAGAAGAGTCGATGGGTAATGAAAAACTGAAGAATCTGGACTGAGAAAATAATACGGAAGGGACTGATAGAAACATCGCTAAGAATGTCCCGAGCTACTATATAGTATTGTATATAAATATTTTCCAATTCTGTATCCCACTCTCCCTTGCCTTTTCTCACGACCCCCTCCCTCACAAAAGAATAAAGACAATAATAAAAGATAGAAGGATAGAAAAGAGAACGATAAAAAGATAAAATGAAGATAGAAGTTAGAAACATTGACAATAAAAAAAATGTAGAGCGAAAAAAAATTAAAGAAAAAAAGATAAAGGCGTAAGACAGGATAGAAAAAAGGAAGCAAAGATAAAAAAATATCACAAACAAATTCTTCGGTACCCAAATAACTTCAAGAAATCTGCCCATCAATCCTTCAAATATAACCCAAATAACATCTAACATTATACTCATCTCTACTTTCTTTCATAGTAGAGCTTAACAGGTTTTTTTTTGTTTTTACTTATTTTTGCCCTCGAGCTGCTTTCTGTACTGTAAATAAAATATATGTAAACACGCCAGATTGTCACACAGCGTTATGTCAGTGACCGTCCCGGAGTGGAGACGGCACCAACCCCTCGTCCATCCTGTCTACCTCACGTGGCCTCGCTCGTCCTGGGGAGAACACTCAGGGGCCTCGTTTATCCTACGCAAACCTCCAAGCGGCGTTGTTGCTCCTGGGAAAAATACTAGCACTTGTCAAATAACTTCCCTTTACCTCCACTTACTGTTGTTCTTGCTAATAAAAAATAAAGAAACTCGTGTCCACTTCTTCCAAACTATATCCGTGTGCAACGTTGTGTCTAGTTTATCTCGCGTATCCTCACGTGGCTTTATTGTTCGTCCTACAAAAAGAAAACTGGACCCCGAGTGAAAAAATAAGGGGTCCGCCATAATTTTCCGCCACAGGACGAACAAGGCGGTGCGGGCGAGACAGGATGAACAAAGGCAGGACCAAAGTTTCCTTCCTCGCAGCCGAGATTACGAGGAACGCAGAAAAGAAACGAAAATATGAACTAGTGAAGAGGAGAGGAATTGGAACGGGAAAAGAAGAAGGCAAAGGAGGCGGAGGAGGAGGAAGAGGAGGAGGAGGAGAAGGAGGAGGAGGAGAGTGAGTGAGAAGAGGAAAAGGAAAATAAGAAAGAGGACGAGGAATAAAAACAAGAGGAACGCCTTTCTGTTGCATGATTGTGCTCCTTTCAGCAATAAAAGGGGAGAGAGAGAGAGGCAAAGAAAAATAAGAAAGAAAAAAGAGATGACCGGAGAAGCTAAGAGGAATATATGTAAAGAAAACGAAGGAGAGAAACGAGGGAATATAAATAGCAGAGACAGGACCGCTGAGAAATAAAGAAGGGGGGAAAAAGTGAGGTGAAGAGGAAGGAGGAAATATACAGAAGCGTGTGAAAGGCTAACGAAGGATAATAAAGCATAAGAAAATAGAAAAAAAGAGAAGTAAAGGAGACGATGGAAGAGAGACACGAGGAGAATATAAGCAGCAGAAAGAGGACTACTGAGAAATATAGAAAAGGGGAGAAAGTAAAGAGAGGGAGAAGGAAATATATAGAAAAGTGTGAAAGACTAACGAAGGATGATAAAGTATAAGAAAATAAAAGAATAAAAGAGGGAGAATATAAATAGATACAGGAATACTGAGAAATAGAGAAAAGGGGAGAAAGTGAAGAGAGGAAGAAGGAAATATATAGAAAAATGTAAAAGACTAATGAAGAATGATAAAGTATAAGAAAATTGAATAAAAAAGAGAAGTAAAGGAGACGAAGGAAGAGAGAAACGAGGGAAATATAAACAGCAGAAAAAGGAATACTGAGAAATAGAGAAAAGGCGAGAAAGATAAAAGAGGAAGAAGGAAATATATAAAAAAGTGTGAAAGGCTAACGAAGAATTATAAAGTACGTATAAAAAAGTAGAAAAAAAAGTAGAGGAAACGAAGGAATAAATACACGGTGAAGAGGAGGGGAAGAAGGACATATGTAAAAGAGTGTCAAAGGCTAACGAAGAACGACAGTGGATAGGAAAATAGAAGAAAAAAAAGAGAAGCAAAGGAAACGAAGAAAGAGATAAAAGAGGGGATTATAAACAGCAGAAACAGGACTACTGAAAAATAGAGAAGAGGGGAGAAGGCGAAGAGGGGAAGCAGGAAGGAAAATATTTAGAAGTATGAAAGACTAACGAAGAATAATAAAGCAGAAGAGAAAGAATAAAATAAAGAGGGAGGAAGGTACAAGGGGAGTTGATCGCCCCTGATAAGTGACGCGAAAAAGATGGAAACGAAAGGGAAAGGGAGGAGGAGGAGGAGGAGGAGGAGGAGGAGGAGGAGGAGGACAGAGCGGAAGGAAGGTAAAGAGAAAACATGAGAGGGGAAACGGAAGGAAGGAAGGAGGCGTAAACAAGGAAAAAAATGTGTTGGTTTGTTCTTTACTCTCCAGGCAAGAGAAAGAAAGAGAAAAACAAAATAATGTAAGACGGGAAGGAGAGAGAGGGAAGGAGGAATTAAAACAGAGAAACGAGGAATAAGTTAGGAAGTGCAAGAGAGAAGTAATACAAAATAAGATGATGAGGAAGAGAAGAAAACAGAGTAAAGAGAGCATGAAGGAAACGGGAAAGGAGAACACAGAGACGAACAAGAGGATACGATAAAACAAAGAAAGAAAGCATTGCAAGGAAGATATGCGTTAAAGGTAGTTTGGAAATTAGGCTCAGCTGGAATGGAGATAAGATAACAGTGTACGAGAAGAAGGAAAAAAGAAGGAGGAAAAAAAGAAAAAAAATAGAAAGAAGGAAGGAAAGAAAGAAGGGAAAGAAATAAAGTATATGAACGAGAGAGAGAGAGAGAGAGAGAGAGAGAGAGAGAGAGAGAGAGAGAGAGAGAGAGAGAGAGAGAGAGAGAGAGAGAGAGAGAGAGAGAGAGAGAGAGAGAGAGAGAGAGAGAGAGAGAGAGAGAGAGAGAGAGAGAGAGATAATGGTACAAAATAACAATTATAAACTGGAATGGAAATACAAAGAGAAACGAAAGAAAGAAGGAAAGAAGAAAGAAAGAAAAAAGAAAACGGAAGAATGAAAGAAAAAAAGAAAGAAAAAAAAGAAAGACAATCATAGAGAGAAGGAGATAAGATGCAAAACAAATATATATCTCTAAACTGAAATGGAAATAGAAAAAGAAAATGCGATTAAAAAGGAAGGAAATTAAATAAAGAGTATAAAACAAAGAGGGAAAAAGTAAAGGAAAAAAGACAGAAATAAAGGGAATTAAAGGAGATCAAGGAAGCAAGGAGGAGCAGGCGTCGTGTTGGCTGCATGGAGGATTATACTTTTGTTTTCTTTTTAAGTAACGACCATAAATTACCTCTCAGATTTTTCCATGTTGTAGTAGTCTCTCTCTCTCTCTCTCTCTCTCTCTCTCTCTCTCCTGCTTTCTCTCCCTCTTCCTTTTTCGTCCCTAACCCCCCTCCTCTATTTCCCTTTTACCCTCAATCCCACTCTCTCATACTCTCGCTCCCTTCCTTCACCTCCCTCTCTCCCTTCCTCTCTTGTTCAATGCGGCAAGAACAAACTTTGCCTCGAGATGCGGCATTTGGCACCATCACCACCAACTCGCCTAACTCGCGTCCCTCAGCCGGTAGGGGGACCAAAGGCAACAGAAACAACAACAGCAAAAGCAACAGCAACAACAGCAACACCGGTTCAACCAACGCCAAGCAACAATATCGACAGCAGAAGGAGGGTCCGGGTACACACTCACACTACTTCGGCAACGTGTGTTCTGCCCCTCGGTACCGGAAAACAAAGGGAGCAGGAGGGAGGGGATAGGTTAATTCTGCTGCTGCCTGCTTCAGTTAATGTTAGCAGTTTCGGAATATTTGGTTAGCTTGAGAAATTGTAGTATGAACAAAAATTATTACTTAAAAGCGTTTGATTTGTGCTGACGTGGGTGTAGTTTTAGTAGTAGTAGTAGTAGTGGAAGAAGTAGAAGCAGTAGTAGTAGTAGTAGTAGTAGTAGTAGTAGTAAGTGGTAGTAGTAGTAGTAGTAGTAGTAGTAGTAGTAGTAGTAGTAGTAGTAGTAGTAGTAGTAGTAGTAGTAGTAGTAGTAGTAATAATAATAATAATAATAATAATAATAATAATAATAATAATAATAATAATAATAATAATAATAATAATAATAATAATAATAATAATAATAATAATAATAATAATAATAACAAACGCAGAAGGACGAAGGGAGAAAAAAACCTCAAGGGGAGAGAAAAAAACTTTGAAATGGGGGGAGCAATGTGTTGGGCTGCCAGGGGGAAGGAAGGAAGGGAGGGAGGGAGGGAGGGAGGGAGGGAAGAAGGGATGATGGAGAGAAGGAGACAAAGACAGGTGGCTTATGTGGCAGGCTGAGGCGGCAAAGGGAAAATAAAAAGAGATTTGAATGGAAGGAAGGATTGAGAATGGAGGGATTGAGGGTGGGAGGAATTGAGGGAGAGAGGGATTGAGCCAGAGAAGGGAGAAGGTTAAGTAAAATAGGGAGTGAGTGAGTGAGGAGGTAAAAAGGGAGGATAAGGTAAAGTGAGGTGTCAGGAAGGTAGGAACAGGAGAGAAAGGGAGGGAGGGAGATGGAGTGAGAGGGACAGAGAGAGAAGAGGCTTTAGATGTTAAGACTAATGAAGAGAGAGAGAGAGAGAGAGAGAGAGAGAGAGAGAGAGAGAGAGAGAGAGAGAGAGAGAGAGAGAGAGAGAGAGAGAGAGAGAGAGAGAGAGAGAGAGAGAGAGAGAGAGAGAGAGAGAGAGAGAGAGAGAGAGAGAGAGAGAGAGAGAGAGAGAGAGAGAGAGAGAGAGAGAGAGAGAGAGAGAGAGAGAGAGAGAGAGAGAGAGAGAGAGAGAGAGAGACTAAAAATAGGAGTTCTTAGCTTCTCAAGTTCCCTTTGGTCTGTGATCGGAGGACAAATGAGTAATGCGTGGAACAAAGGAGGAGGAGGAGGAGGAGGAAACATGGAAACATGGAAATGCAGGCAACAGAAAGCCTTTTGGCTCATTACGAGGTTGCATGGAAACATGGAAATGCAGGTAACAGAAAGCCTTTTGGCTCATTACGAGGTTGCTCGCTCTGGTGATTTAATATGCTCGACAGTCACTTGGTGCCCGCAGAGCAGATGAAAGCACTTCGGTATTCAATTTACTCCTGTCGCAATGAAATGACGGTCGATTCGACTTTTAAAGGAGTTGATGGTAATCGCATTTACTACTTCTGAGGGAAGATTCTTCCTATGGCGGATGACTCTGTCTGAGAAGAAACTCCTGCCAATATTTGTATTACACCGCCTCGCTTGAATATGTAGACCGTTGTTTCTAGTTCTTAAGTTAAACTGTATCACAAAAAACTTGGAGTGGTTGACATTGTTGAAGTTCTTCAGGTACTTGAACACCTGTATCATATATCCTCGTAAGCGTCTCTTTTCCAGCGTAAAGAGATTGAGTCGCTTGAGTCGTTCTTCATATGTCTGAGCCCTCAGTGGTGGAATCATTTTCATAGCACGTCGTTCAACTCGCTCTAATAATTATATGTCCTTCCTGTAGCTAGGTGACCAAAACTGTACCGCATACTCAAGGTGTGGTCGTACCATCGAGTTATACAAGGACAACATTACGATGAGCTCCCCTCCGAGCACCAAGGCACTGCTGGGGACGCTCCTTCCAGCAGGTGCAAGGCCGTTACCGGGCCACCGGAATAGATGCCCCATAAGAGCAGCTTCAAACAGCAGGATGCATCTCAAACCCCGGTCAAGAAAGTTATCAGGTTCAACTTCCAAAACCTGAACACTTTCGTCAAAATTCGTGAACTGTACTACGGCTACGACTACTTCAAGTATGGCTTCCCTCTCTCCAGCATTTCTTCTGAGCTGCAAAAGCTAAAGGAAAGAACAGTGAAGCCACAGAGAGGACGCAGTAAACAAACATAATACACTACACCAGCAAACAGTTAGAGCAGCTCGCTGTACACCAATGAATACCAATATTGAAGGGAAGTCTCCTAAAGGTATCCTTAAGAAAGAAAAGATGCCACGGTCCACCTGTCCAAAACACGTGCGCTTAAACCTTGGTAACCTCCGCGCCCCCGTTAAGGAACGTGAACTGTACCGTGGCCACGACTACTTCAGATACGCCGCGCCGCTCAAAGCCACTCAATCTCCCAACATTACCTCGAGGCCTCACCACCAGCCCGTTAGATCCGCCTCTAACTCGCTGCGTGGCGCACCTCGGCACCTCGGGAGGCCGACACCGCGGAGCAACGACTCCTTCCAGCAAAACAGTGGCCGGTATGCGGCACAAAACTACATCAACAGCCGCCACTCACAGCACCGCCAGCACAACTCCAGCAGCCACGTCCCGCCCAGATACGAAACAAGGCATTTTTACGGAGGACAGACACATCCAGGCACCAACTCCCGCAGCAGAAGTCGTGTCAAGAGAGGCGCCAAGTCGAGTGATGATGTTCTGTGAGCACAGGGCGAGTACACAGAGTCGTGATCAAACTCAAATGTTCAACGACGTACAGTTGACGTACATTCCGGGTGGATTTCTCAATACCCGCTGAACAGTAACTGTCGTTGACTGGTGATAACAATGACTGAGGAGTGCCAAGAAGCACCACAAGCACACTCAGAGGAACGGCTCGCCAACTGACTAAAATCACCATGCAGAGGAATACATCCCATGGAACGGTGCCACTTCTACGGAACAAATTGTTCAAGAGGGTCGCATCTATGGGGAGTGTTTCGCTGCATGTGTGTTGTTACATTTCTTATCTTATATTTCAAATGAAAAAAATATAAAATAGTGTCTTATAAACACCTTAGGCAGGGATAACAGGGTCGTGTTGTTCTTCAGAACAAGAAACGTTATGAAAGGAGTTGTCTAAACGACCACCTAAGCAAGACCTGCGAATCTAAGGTTACTCTCTCACACACCTCAAGTTTGTTTTGATCACGTAACGACGAGAGAGAGAGAGAGAGAGAGAGAGAGAGAGAGAGAGAGAGAGAGAGAGAGAGAGAGAGAGAGAGAGAGAGAGAGAGAGAGAGAGAGAGAGAGAGAGAGAGAGAGAGAGAGAGAGAGAGAGCATACATATCCCTTTCTCTTTATTCTTATCCCAGGAGGAGGAGGAGGAGGAGGAGGAGGAGGAGGAGGAGGAGGAGGAAGAGGAGAAGGAGGAGGAGGAAGAGGAAGAGGAGTAAGAGGAGTAGGAGGAGGAGGAGGAGGAGGAGGAGGAAAAGGAGGTGGAGGAGAAGAGAGAGAAGAAGAAGGAAGAAAAACAGGAAAAGAAAGACGATTACGAGGAAGAGGAGGAAAAGGAGAAGAAAGAGGAGGAAGAGAAGGAGGAGGAGAAGGAGGAGGGTTACAGAATATACAGGGAGAGAAAAGGAGGAGAAAGAAGTAGAAAAATATGGAGTGATCGTTGGCTTACGTGAGGATTGTGGGAAGTCCCTCCAACACTTTCGTTGTCTGCGTCTGCCTGTCTGTTTGTCTGTCTGTCTCCGTCTTTCTCCATTTCTCAAGCATAAGCACTTTAAGACACAATTATAAACACACACACACACACACACACACACACACACACACACACACACAAGCACTTTAAGACATAATTATAAACAACAAAACATTCACAAACAGAGAGAGAGAGAGAGAGAGAGAGAGAGAGAGAGAGAGAGAGAGAGAGAGAGAGAGAGAGAGAGAGAGAGAGAGAGAGAGAGAGAGAGAGAGAGAGAGAGAGAGAGAGAGAGAGAGAGAGAGAGAGAGAGAGAGAGAGAGAGAGAGAGAGAGAGAGAGAGATGAAAAGATAAGGTAAAGCAACTCGCTTCTTTCTTGGTGACTTACGACGACAATAAACTTACTGATGGAAAAAAAACTCTCTCTCTCTCTCATATGACCCGCTATAAACCTAAATTTCAACTTAGCTTCGTTCTTCTTTGACCTACACTTCGTTTCTTTGTTCCTTTCCTTTTCATGTAATCTTTTTCTGTCGCATATCTTTTCCATATATTCTCCTTCCATTGTTTTCTCTCCATTTTTCATCGATTTTATCTTCCTCTCTTATACGTAACCAAAATCCCGCCTTCCTTTCACTCTTCCTTCCCTTAGTTTACCATTTCTATTAATTTTGGTTCAGTTGAAGGAGAATTTGTCCCCTTTCCAATCTTTTCTTTTTCCATTTCGTCTCTTACCCAATCTCACTTTCCATCAATTATTTTCCTACTCGTTTCTTCTTCTCTCTCTCTTCCATTCTCCTTTTTCTTACCTTCCCCGTTTTTTCTTACGCTTGTCTTCCTTTCCCCTCCTCCTCCAATTTCCCACTTCCTTCTCTTCTTACACTTTTTCCTCTCTCCCTCTCTCCCTCTTTCCTTCCTGGCCTCCTCTGTTTTTCATTCATATGCTCCCCCTATGTAAAATTCTCTCTCTCTCTCTCTCTCTCTCGATGACACATGACCGACTATGTATCTCTCGTGCCGAAGAAAAGTTGCAGTAAGCAGAGATTTCTTGCCACTTTATTTCGAGAGAGAGAGAGAGAGAGAGAGAGAGAGAGAGAGAGAGAGAGAGAGAGAGAGAGAGAGAGAGAGAGAGAGAGAGAGAGAGAGAGAGAGAGAGAGAGAGAGAGAGAGAGAGAGAGAGAGAGAGAGAGAGAGAGAGAATCAACACAAAAGAATACTGATCAAGTTATGCTTTTTTTTATTATGAAACATGAAAACAGGTTAAGTGAAAGGGCAGGTACGTGTATGTATGTGCCTATGTATATGTGTGCATGTGTATGTGTTTGTGTGTGTAGGGGGGAGGGTGTACACGCATACCACATCACACATCACCACGGCCACACCAAGTCATCATCGCCATCATCCGTAACCTTAGTATCATGAATAAATGCAAAACTTGTAATTCTTCTTAACTTCTCGGAGACGGAACGCAAATTTTGAGGCCGCGCCCTAAAGCCCGTCATATATTAGGAGGAAAATAACATCAAGGACCACGCGAAAATAATGAATGCGCCACTTTATCATCATGAAGAGAGAGAGAGAGAGAGAGAGAGAGAGAGAGAGAGAGAGAGAGAGAGAGAGAGAGAGAGAGAGAGAGAGAGAGAGAGAGAGAGAGAGAGAGAGAGAGAGAGAGAGAGAGAGAGAGAGGGGGGGGGAGGCAAAAGATATGGTAAAAATACAACAAAAACTTCTATAACGTAGAAAAATAATAGATAGAAGAATGACAAAATACCTCACACCAAAAGCCAGAGGAATGGAGTGGAGGAGAAGAAAGCCGAAGAGAAAAATGGACGGTGCAGGAAGTAATATTAGAGAAAATGATGACCGTCAGGCGAGTGAAATAAAATGAAAGGGATAGACACAAGTGAAGCGAAAAGATAGCGGAAGATAGAGCGAGGAGGGAGAAAAATGGAAAATGAAAAGCGAAAGAAAACGACGAACTGAGAGGAAGTTGTCAGAGAGAGAGAGAGAGAGAGAGAGAGAGAGAGAGAGAGAGAGAGAGAGAGAGAGAGAGAGAGAGAGAGAGAGAGAGAGAGAGAGAGAGAGAGAGAGAGAGAGAGAGAGAGAAAGCTTAGAAAAAATCTTGGGAGTATTTCAACCCATAAGAAAGAGAAGGAAAAAAAGAGGGAGCAAAGGAGAGAGAAAGGGAAGGAAGAATGGTTCAGACATAAAAGGAAAAAAAGAGGATAAAAGTGGATAAAAGGGAGGAAAGACTGAGTTTAAGAGACTATGGGATAAAAGGAAATGAATGATGAATGCAAGGAAAAAAGAAGGAAGAGAAAAAAAGTTAGAAGCAATACTATGTGGAAACACTATATAAAAGTCTCCCTTCCCTATAAAGAAAACACAATCCCGTCCCCTGTTATTGACTTCCAATGGGTAAATGACACACACACACACACACACACACACACACACACACACACACACACACACACACATCACTCCGGTAGTTCAGCGCTGCACTGCCAGGTTTTACGGTCTTTTAGGCATGTTCCAACCCTGCTCAGGATCGAGATTTTTACACTGGTAGAGGAACGGCTGCTGTCCCGCTTTGAGCAAGGAGGATGGGGTGTGTGGTGTGTGAAAGTCCCGGCAGTACCCAGAGATCGACTATATAGAGTTTGCTCTGGTCGGGAGGGTACTTGCTGGCGATGACGAGCCCAGTTCTTAGTCAGGCAGTGGGTGAATTACACACACACACACACACACACACACACACACACACACACACAATTATAGCTGATGCTCCCAAAAATATGGAAGGAATGCTTTACAAAATTTATTTACGCGAGTGAAATGTATGCATAAGTTCAAATACATATGATCAAATAACCTAAAATGCGGGATAATTGCGGGGCGAGGGGAGCGAGAGAAGCATACTTTTGCATTTCCATAATTTCGGGTCCGTGCGTGCGCGCGTCTTAACCAGGGTTTATATGCCTTCCTTCAGGTCTGCTATTGTGTATGCATGCAAGAATCTGCACATAACTTAAATAACAGAATATTTCAGGCCAAGGTTCTTTATGTCGAGCACCAAACGAAGACGGGAAGCCAAAGCGAAAGAAATTTGCAGGAACTGCCCAAAGGAAAGCACACCATGAAAGAATGATGCAGAGGAGGAACTCCACACGAGCCAGGCAGGAAGAAGCAGGCTGAAAAAATGGGGCACAGGGAACATTAACAGGATCCACGCAGAAAGGAGCCGACGCCAAAAGAATGAGATAAAGATATTAAAACAAATAAAGAAATAGATAACGGAACTGCACACAAAAGAAAAGATGAAACACCAAAAATATGCTCCCGCTCACTTGAGTCGCTCCGCAGTTAATACCGCTATTAATATGCGAATTCCGGCAGTCCATCATTTTGTGTGCGTGCGAGCGGGTCTCAATATCTCACAACCTCCGCCTATTCGTCACGAAGACCTAGTACGAGTTTTACTCAATCCTTTAAAGTATGAAGAAAAGATAAGCTCCTCAAAAACATTACGCTCTCGTTTTGAAGTGTTCCTATAGCGATGGAAGCGCCTATCGTCCCCTTCATGAGGCGGGTACCATTGTCGTGTTGCGGAAAGCTGTGCGTGAGGCCCCGAAAACCATTCTGCCTGTTTTTGAACCACCACCAAGGCCATGGGAATACCAGGTCTCCATGCAAGCACAGTTCCGGTGAGGGGCGTGTATGGGTCGAGGATGGGAGGCAGCAGTGGATTCGTTATTATTCACCATTGCAAATCGACATTCAACAATGGAATCCAAATAATGTACCCCGTGACGAATTTAAGCGCGTTTGACATGAATGCAATTAAAAGGGAATTGTGATGGTAATAAAAACTTACAGGACTGAATTTTTCACATACTCGCACTACACAGGCTGCTTTGCTGACCCGGGTTGTCCTCTGTCGGTGCGGGTGGCGGCATGTACAGAATAAAAAAAAAATGGCTTGTTTTCTTATTGTTATTGTTGAACCAATGGCAAACTGAGACTGTTTAAGTTAACTCCAAACACGAAAATGCTACAAAGCACTCACAAGACCAAAAGCTTTGAACATTTCTAACAAGTTTGCCTTCGCTACTCAATTAGGGTACCTCAACCCATTACAATATTCTACAAACCAGCATCAGAATCAGAGGACCAGAGTTGACCATTGCAAAAATTATTATTTAAACTTAAACACGTGAAACCCTTGATCTTTACCCCTTCAGATTACAGTTCGCCTGGCAACGAGCGGGGCGGAAAATGTCGTGGTATACTAAATGGATGCACAAGAGGACAGAGAGAGAGAGAGAGAGAGAGAGAGAGAGAGAGAGAGAGAGAGAGAGAGAGAGAGAGAGAGAGAGAGAGAGAGAGAGAGAGAGAGAGAGAGAGAGAGACGAAGGGAACAGGATAGGATGATCAATAGAGGACTGGAGGAAGAGAAGGGGGGGAGGGGACCAAGCATAAAGGGGGTGGGAGGGGAGGAGAAGGCCTACGACCCCCACGCAAACCCACACACAGAAACTCATGATACTGATATAAAGAATATTCGTAAGAATGAACAAGACATGGAAGGAAAAAAGAGAGGGACAGATTCTATGTCAATTCTAGTATTCTTTTTTTAATCTCTCATTCTTTTCTTTTTCTTTTACCAGAGCAGCATTTAGTGAGACTTTTGTTGTTTTTTGTTTTGTTTTTTGCCCTTGAGCTGCCTCCCTTGCTGTACAAAAAAAAAGAAAATATGTCGCCAAAAACCGAAGGAACAATATCATAAGCAATTCGTAATGATAGGAAAACAAAATAAACTTAGTGTAAACAATATAGAGAGATGCAAGGGAGTGTTACGCTGGTGCACTAATATATCATCATCAACAACAACAACAATTACAGAAGCCTCATCAACTGTGTGGGCAGCGATCGGCCTTTCTACCCACACACGCTAATTCATGAAGGTGGAAATAATAAGCACATTTTGCAACAAGATGGAACGGACCACCCGACGAGATTAAACGTTAATTACTACAAACATGAAGACTTATATTAATGAGGTGTGAGATTGCTCTGGTTCTCTCTCTCTCTCTCTCTCTCTCTCTCTCTCTCTCTCTCTCTCTCTCTCTCTCTCTCTCTCTCTCTCTCTCGCTTGCTCGCTCTTTCTTTCTTCTACTTCTTTCTATTCTCACCATTTTCTCGCTCTTCCTTTTCTTGCTCTTCTTTTCCTACATTATTTTTTCCTTGATTTTTCTTTTGCTTAACTTCTTTACTTTTTCTTCTTTTCCTTATTTCTTTCTCTTTTTTTCATATTTTTTAATCTTCTTTTTGTTTTCTTCTTCTTCTTCTTTTTCTTCTTCTTCTTTTCCTTCTTCTTCTTCTTCTTTTTCTTCTTCTTATCATTATTATTATTATTATTATTATTATTATTATTATTATTATTATTATTATTATTATTATTATTATTATTATTATTATTATTATTATTATTATTATTATTATTATTATTATTATTATTATTATTATTATTATTATTATTATTATTATTATTCCTCTTCTTTTCCTTCTCCTTTTATTTCATCGCTTTCTAATTCGTCCTCTTCTGCCTCAACTTTTTATCCTATTCTTTCCCTCCTCTCCTTTTCCGTCCTTCCTCTCTTCGCCTATCCCTTTAATTCATTCTTACTCTCCTCAGGCTACATCTGTCTTTCTCTCTGTCGGCCTGTCTGTCGCTCTGGAATTCCCTCCCTTTTCCTATCTCCATTTTTCACTCCACCTCCACTCTCTCTCTCTCTCTCTAATATGGACCCGAAGGACTTTGGTGGTTTGTTTGCCAGTACAACTTTTCTTCTACTACTTTGAAACACACACACACACACACACACACACACACACACACACACACACACACACACATGCCTCGTGAGCCGGTAATACATGCACGTTTTATTTCTGTCTGAAAGTGTGTGTGTGTGTGTGTGTGTGTGTGTGTGTGTGTGAAAGAACGTGTACGTGTATACATAAACAAAAGTTTGCAAAAGAGCGAAAGAGCATATATCAAGAGAGAGAGAGAGAGAGAGAGAGAGAGAGAGAGAGAGAGAGAGAGAGAGAGAGAGAGAGAGAGAGAGAGCATAAGGAGACACAGATGAAGGCAGACAGCTGAGAAAAAAAAAAGAGAAAAAGAAGATACGGAAAGGATTTAGGTGGCGCGTTGAGGGAGGAGGAAGAGGAGGAGGAGGAGGAGGAGGAAAAAGAAAAGGAAGAAGAAGAAGAAGATGAAAAAGAAGAAGAAGAAGAAGAAGAAGAAGATGTTGAAGAAAAAATAAGAAGAAAAAGAAGAAGAAGAAGAAGAAGAAGAAGAAGAAGAAGAAGAAGAAGAAGAAGAAGAAGAAGAAAAAGAAGAAATAAAGAAAGACAGAAGACTGAGGAAGAAAAATAAAAGGAGAACGACAGAAAACGGATGAAAAAGAAGAAGCGAGACGGAAAGAGGGGAGGAGAGGAGAAGGGTAGACTGTAAAGAAATATATCGAGGGAAAGAATGAAGGGCGAGGGAGCGAGGGTCGAGGTGCACGGAGATTGGGTGAAGAATAAAATAAAGAAAATGTCCTGCACGATACAAAAATACAAATCAGACGAGAGGGAGAAGGAGAAGTTACCGTATCATCATAATTACTTTTTTCTCTTTCATTTATTGTGTAGTTTCAATCGTTAGTTTCACAGCGTTTTATATTTTGGTGCTCTTTGTATTTTGTAACCCTATCTATTTTTCTTATACTTTTATTTTTATTCTTCTAAAAATTCAAATTCTTATTGCTATTTTAATTATTGTCATTATTGTTGTCTTGTCATTTGTTTCCTTTTGTATTTTCATTTTCTTTTTGCCATTTCCTTCCTGTACATTGCTGACTATTTAAATATTCTTCTTTTCTTCGTATTTTCCTTTTTCCAGCCTTTTCCTCCTTTCTTAGTTGTTTCCCTTTTCGTTCTTTACACTTTTTTTTTCTCCTTCGCTCCTTTTTCCATTTTTTTCTTTAACGTCATTGCTCTCCTCCTCCTCCACTTCCTCCTCCTCCTCCTCCTCCTTCTTCTCCTCCTTCTTTTCCTCCAGGTCCTTGCTCCCACTTACTCTTCCTGCCCTTTTTTCATGCTTTTCATTTTTTACCTCCCCTCCTCTTTCTTCGTCGTCGTCTTCTTTAACTTGATTAGTGTCTCGCTTGCTTTTCACTCTCCCTAATTCACGTCATTAGCATGCTGATGGAGCCCCGTGAATCCTATCGCTTAGCTTTCATTTTGGCCTCAGAGCGAAGATGTATAGAGTTAACGGAGCTCCACGAAACCCGAGGAAACGAAAACACATCGGAGGACAAAGAGGAGGAAGATAAACAACACATCAGGAGAGGGAGAAGAAAACACATCAGGAGAGAGAGAAGAAAAAACATATCAGGAGAGGGAGAAAAAAAAAACATCAGGAGAGGGAGAAGAAAAACACCACATCAGGAGAGGGAGAAGATAAACACCACATCAGGAGAGGAGGAAGATAAACACCACATCAGGAGAGGGAGAAGATAAACACCACATCAGGAGAGGGAGAAGATAAACACCACATCAGGAGAGGAGGAAGATAAACACCACATCAGGAGAGGAGGAAGATAAACACCACATCAGGAGAGGAGGAAGATAAACACCACATCAGGAGAGGAGGAAGATTAACACCACATCAGGAGAGGAGGAAGATAAACACCACATCAGGAGAGGAGGAAGATAAACACCACATCAGGAGAGGAGGAAGATAAACACCACATCAGGAGAGGGAGAAGATAAACACCACATCAGGAGAGGAGGAAGATAAACACCACATCAGGAGAGGAGGAAGATAAACACCACATCAGGAGAGGAGGAAGATAAACACCACATCAGGAGAGGAGGAAGATAAACACCACATCAGGAGAGGAGGAAGATAAACACCACATCAGGAGAGGGAGAAGATAAACACCACATCAGGAGAGGAGGAAGATAAACACCACATCAGGAGGAGAAATAGGTGTTATCAGGAGAGGAGAAGATAAAAAGAGACAAAACACAGACTTAAGTGGTGTTTAAGGAAAAAATGTTTATGGAGGAGAAATAGGTGTTAAAGAGACAAAACACAGACTTAAGTGGTGTTTAAGGATATAATGAATGCCTAATGAGGGGTGAAGGGACCACAAACACACGCACACACGCGCACACACACAAAGAACAAATACGTACATAAAAGTCATTGACTACAACGATAATTAAAGAAAAACAATAACAATAGAGTAATAACAGGATAACTAGCACCTCCTCCAACATGAACAGCAACACCAACAACAAGAAACATCAACACCAACATCATCATCATCATTTTCATCATCAGGAACAACAGTAACAGAAACATCAACACCATCAACAACAACAACACCATAACCATCACCACCACTACTACCACCACCAACATGAACAGCAACACCAACAACAAGAAACATCAACATCATCATCATCATTTTCATCATCAGCAACAACAGTAACAGAAACATCAACACCATCAACAACAACAACACCATAACCATCACCACCACTACTACCACCACCAACATGAACAGCAACACCAACAACAAGAAACATCAACATCATCATCATCATTATTTTCATCATCAACAACAGTAACAGAAACATCAACACCATCAACAACAACAACACCATAACCATCACCACCACTACTACCACCACCAACATGAACAGCAACACCAGCAACAAGAAACATCAACATCATCATTATTTTCATCATCAACAACAGTAAGAGAAATATCAACACCATCAACAACAACACCACCAACACCAACAAGGACACGAGGACACTACAATGAGGACAGTCGGCCTGAACGTGTTATCTTCTGAGCGGCAATAAATCATCGTCCGCCTTCCTCTTACCTTCCCCGCTCATAAATCTGTCCAGCCGCCGTTTAATTAAGGACCTCAATCGCATCTGCATTAGGTAAACAACTCTTCGGTGTGTTTCTTTCCTCTGGTAACTGGTTTGGATTTGTCTGTCTCGTAAATGAAAAATAATACACGCACGACTAGGTATATATATGTTTTTTTTTTGTCTCCCTTCTTCATTGTTCTTTCTTCCTGTGTTCCTTATTTCCTTTCGTTCATCTCTCTCTCTCTCTCTCTCTCTCTCTCTCTCTCTCTCTCTCTCTCTCTCTCTCTCTCTCTCTCTCTCTCTCTAACCCGTTTTCTCCAAAATACCCACAAAATAATAGAAGAAGCAAAAGAAAAAGAACTCGGAATTCAGAGTACTACTTTCTTCCCTTAACGACACGACTGTTAATTAAGAAACTTTCCACTCGAGCGACAGGAATTGAAGTGGTGGGGTCAAGGCACTCCCATCACGGAACCGTTGTATATACGTGTTAGGGTGGCGGCGGCGGCGGTGGTGGTGGAAGTAACTAAGTTCTTTTGTCGTAGTACTATTGCATCTGTTTCTTGAATGATGATTGTCTGTTAATAAAGTCAAGTTTTTTTTTTTTTTTTACAGTACAGGAAACAGCTCAAGGGCAAAAACAAAACAAAAAAAGAAAACAATAATGAAAAAAAGCCCGTAAATCACTCCCCCTATAAAAAAGAGTTAAGAGGAGTGGTCAAAAGAGAGGTCAATTTCGTTGTATTTGCCTCTTCAGCACTCTGGCTTTGATGTCAGATGCGATTTTCATATTAAGATTTTCACCCATTATGCGCCTTATCGCTTTACACCGCACATTTCATAGGACTAAACTTCAAACGTTTAGATCCCACATAAATTATCTCACAGCTCTATATGTTAAAGGGCATTTCCCATTTATCAGACCAAGCTGAGGTTATACACATGGTCTGGGTAAACCGTTATCAATCTTTGTGTCGTCAGTAATGTTAGTAATTAAGGTATTAAGTCTACAATCGATATTATTGATTTAGCTTGAGAGAGAGAGAGAGAGAGAGAGAGAGAGAGAGAGAGAGAGAGAGAGAGAGAGAGAAGAGAGAGAGAGAGAGAGAGAGAGAGAGAGAGAGAGAGAGAGAGAGAGAGAGAGAGAGAGAGAGAGAGAGAGAGAATCTCTCTCTCTCTCTCTCTCTCTCTCTCTCTCTCTCTCTCTCTCTCTCTCTCTCATTGCATTTTTTCATCTACATTTATACATCAAATCCTTTTTTTTTTCCGATTACTTTTTTTCCATGTCGATTCGTACTCAGTTAAATGTCACCAAATTACCGTCATATGTATTTGAAAGGTCAGTTTGAAATATACTAATGAACATTTAGCCGTAACAAATTCGGTAATGCTGACCCGTGACGCGTTATTAAACAGGGGAAACACAGCATGATAGTAATAGTACAAAAAAAGGTTGGAGTTTGTAATTAATGTGCATAAATATAGCCGTTAAATTGCTCGTAACGCTCGGCTGATCAAAAGTTAAAAGTTTAGTAGATAATATTGATGTTGTTTTGAATTTTGTTGCTGCTGATGTTGCTTTTATACGTATGTGTGTGTGTGTGTGTGTGTGTGTGTGTGTGTGTGTGTGTGTGTGTGTGTGTGTGTGTGTGTGTGTGTGTGTGTGTGTGTGTGTGTGTGTGTGTGTGTGTGTGTGTGTGTGTGTGTGTGTGTGTTTTGCCTGTGTATCTGCTTCTCTCTCTCTCTCTCTCTCTCTCTCTCTCTCTCTCTCTCTCTCTCTCCCTGGGAGCCATTACTCAGTCGTGACTTCCATTGTCACTCCCTCACAATGATCTTTCCTCCATTCCTTCCTCCTCACCTCGATTTTCCTCACTCCTCCGCTCCTCCTCCCACTAATTAATCTTCCTTCCTACCTTACTCATTCATCACTCCCTTGAAGTTATATTTGTAGGTTCGGTTCTTCAATCCATTTTTCATTTTCACTTTTCCCTTCCTTTCCTTCCTTCACTCAACTATATATCATTAACATTATTTTCTCCCTCTTGTTCCTCTCCTTCCTTCATTCCCTCATTCTTTCTTTCCTCCTTCTACTCCTTCCTTCCCTCCTTTCTCCATTACGTCTTATATTTATTTCCTTTTTCTTTCCTTCAACCATTTATCCTTCGTGTATCTCCCTTCTTCTTTCACTTTCTACATTTCTGCTTTCTTTCCTTTCTTCCTTCCTTCAACTTTCATCCAGTTCCATCTCTCCCTCTTCGTTCCATAATACCTCTCGCTCAACTTTTTCCCTTTCTCTTCATTTGTATTATCCTCATCTCTCTCTCTCTCTCTCTCTCTCTCTCTCTCTCTCTCTCTCTCTCTCTCTCTCTGTCCATCTATCTATCTATCTGTCATTCCCTATGTCGGTTTTGGAATCAATGATTTAATTACTAAATTGGCTGACGACACGAAAAGCTTGGAAACTCGGTCCTCAGAAGCCAAGCCAGACAAAGCCTCCTATGAAGATTTGTGTGAGTTTCACCATGGTCTGGTAAGTGGGAGATGGTCTTTAACATAGGTAAGTGCCTGATTCTTCTGATTTGATTTAATTTGATTATGAATTGTGCGGTTTAAAGCTCAAACGAGTACAACGTGTTGAAGATCTTACTGTCTCTTAACAACCCACTGATGCAGCGCTTAAGAAGAATATAAATGCTGGGCTTCATCGATAGAAACTTTTTATTCAAATCTTAAGTTATCATTAACTATCATTATAAGAATGTTTAGTCAGATCTCACTTACGTAGCGTACGTGGTGCATTTTTGGTAACCACAATGCGAAAGACAATTACATACGAAGGTGTTTTAACGTAGGCCAACTAAAATGATCTTAAGCAACAACCCCTACGAGGAGAGGTTGGTATGTACTAAACGGTTCTCTTAAGAGACGACATAATCAAAGGGAATCGACTGAACACTTGATATCGAAAATGGGATGATCGATAACACGTCGGGAACGAGTAATAATATCGCTAAACGCAACTCAGACTACATTTAACTATTTTTTTACCAACGTTGTAGGACGAGGATAGAAAAAATCCTACCATTAAAATTTTAATGTATCACGATTGAGTAATTTAAATACGATCTAGACCCCCATTTCCTCTACCCTATTATTGGCTAAGGTAGATAGAATGTCTTGGCGGCTGCTTGTTGTCCTTTTAATTAAGTTTGAGGACGCGCCACCTAGTTTGGTTGATAGGGTCTGTGTGGTCTGACCATTATACAAATCTCTCTCTCTCTCTCTCTCTCTCTCTCTCTCTCTCTCTCTCTCTCTCTCTCTCTCTCTCTCTCTCTCTCTCTCTCTCTCTCTCTCTCTCTCTCTCTCTCTCTCTCTCTCTCTCTCTCTCTCTCTCTCTCTCTCTCTCTCTCTCTCTCTCTCTCTCTCTCTCTCTCTCTCTCTCTCTCTCTCTCTCTCTCTTTTATCTCTTTAGCACATTTCTTTTCAGCTTCTCCTTTTTCCCTTTCTCACTCATCTCCTCCTCATCTCTTCTCTCTCTTCTTCCTCTCTCCTCTTCCCCCTATCCCCCTTTTCCCCCCTCCCCCATCTCCCCTCCCTCCTACACTAACCCCTTTCCTCTAGCCCCAACACTCTCACGGCAGTTGTTTCCTCTTCCACTTCTCTAATTTCTTCACCCTAATTTCACTCCTCCTCCCCATCACCTTCCTCGCCCTGGCCTTACCTCTACACACCCTCACTCGCCCATCTTTTACTGGAAAAAAATATTCAGAAAGTCCTCAACGAACCAGGATCGCCTCCCCAAATTTGATTAGGTGCGAAAGCTGACATAATATTTACTCCGAACGTGCAGGAGAATAAGTAGCAGATGTGAAGGAAAAGAGGAGGAATATGACATATGTAAGCATGAAAGGGCAGGCAACAAAAAACATGTTGGCTTATAATGAGGCAACTAGCTCTTATAATTACTCAAACAAGTCAATACTGAGCAGAACAAAGTAAAAGATTCTCTGTACGACAATCATTAACTCGCTAAAGTCAAAACAATGTCACTGTTAATGCAATGTTACAGGAGTTGATCGCTTCAGCACAAACAACTACTGCAGGAAGATGGTTACGATGGCAGATGACTCGGTTTCAGAAAAAAAACCTCTCGCCGATATAGGCACCGCATCCCCTCGCCTGAAGCTGGAGACTTTCAATGTTAGTTCTCGAATAAGTTTGGAGATAAAAAGAGGATATATCGACGTTACTGAATTTGTTTAGGTACTTGAAGGTCTGCATCAAGCCCCTTATTGTCTCCGTTTTTTTTTATATATAAAGTTGATTTGCAAGTGAGCGCGCACACACCCACTCACCCTCCCCCCCACCCACCCACACCCACACCCACACCCACCCACACCCACACACTTAAATATACACACAGAACTGATATCATATAATCCACAATAATCTTTTAGTTTCAGAAAACAAAGTAAATTCAAGCTGATATTCTTTTTAGCATCATTGTCGTTCAACTTATTATTAATAAATAATTATTGTAACGCCTATTGACAGTATAGATATTAATATTATTATTATTATTATTATTATTATTATTATTATTATTATTATTATTATTATTATTATTATTATTATTATTATTATTATTATTATTATTATTATTATTATTATTATTATTATTATTATTATTATTATTATTATTATAGTCATTGTAGTTATTAGTAGTAGTAGTAGTAGTAGTAGTAGTAGTAGTAGAAGTAGTAGTAGTAGTAGTAGTAGTAGTAGTAGTGTAGTAGTAGTAGCAGTAGTTAGTAGTAGTAGTAGTAGTAGTAGTAGTAGTAGTAGTAGTAGTAGTAGTAGTAGTAGTAGTAGTAGTAGTAGTAGTAGTAGTGTAGTAGCAGTAGTAGTAGTAGTAGTAGTAGTAGTAGTAGTAGTAGTAGTATCACATGAGACCTCTGTGAGAAAACAATTAAAACTTTCTCAAAGATTAGAAAACTATTTTGCAAGAGTGTGAAAACAGAGCTGAGAGCAAACAAAAGAGATCCAAAACAAACGAGAAATCGAAAAATGCTAAAAAGACAAGTGACGATTAACGCAACAAAAGACGCAATCTTATTTGAAACCGATACACGAAAAAGAAAGAATCACGGAGAAAACGAAAGCCTTGAATGACAGAAATAACGAGAAAATGGAGAAGACGGAGTGAAGGATGAGGGGGACACAACAATTAATGAAAAACGAAAGGCTGCGAGGAAACGGGAAAGGCGACACGAGGAGTAAATGGGCAGATAGCAGAGAGATGATTAAGCACTGAAGGGAGACAAAGAACCTTAAAAGTAATGGCCATAGTGAAGAGATGTGAAAGGTGAGAGAAGTGCAGAGAGGATGTTACTGGAAAGATGAAAAGATTATGATGGTTAAAAATGTTGACCATATTGAAGAAAAAGTGGAAGACAGGAGTAGTGGAAAGGTGATGATATTTGAAGGTTAGAGCGAAAAGATGAAGTACTAGGTGAGAAAAAAGTGAAAACAATGATGAAATAAAAAAGGAAGAGATGAGGTAAAGAATGTGGTAAGATCATATTAAGAAAGAAAAGAGACGAGATAATTTATAAGGAAAGATAATGAATAAAATGATAATGTTGCAGATGAAAAAAAAATAAGGTTGTTTGCCACAGTTAATAAAATGGTAAGATTAAGGAGAGTGAGGGGAAATATGAAGTCTGGAGGGGGAAGAATAGAGGTGAGACAGATCAGCGTTAAGTGGAAACTATCAGAAAGTGTTTGTCGTCGTAAAAAGAAAACGACGAAGGTAAGAATTATGGAGACAGAAGAAAAGGGTGCAGCTGGTGAGGGAGGAAAAGAAAGAGAAGATAGTAACGATGTAGAAGATAGATAGATAGATAGATAGATAGAGAGAGAGAGAGAGAGAGAGAGAGAGAGAGAGAGAGAGAGAGAGAGACAAATGACAAGACACAGAATTACCATCAGTCAATGAAAAGACTTCCCCCATCTCTCTCTCTCTTTCTCTCTCTCTCTCTTTAAAATTTCCTCTTCCCTTCCTAACCACCCGTCTATCTTCTTCCGTCCATCCCTCCATCTTCCTGCCACTCTTCCTCCTCCCCTTTCTCTTCCTCTTCTTCCTCCTCCTCCTCCTGCTCCTCCTCCTCCAGCTCCTCCTTCTCCTGTTCCTCCAGCTCCTTCTTCTCCTCCTCCTCCTACTACCCCATCCTTTCTTTTTCCTCCAACTTCCCACCCCCGCCCCCACCCTCCTCCTCCTCCTCCTCCTCCTCCTCCTGTCCTTTCCACGACACCAACTAATCTGCCACTCACGAAAAGAAAAAAATAAGAAAATTGAATTAGGTTTCGTTACTCTCTCTCTCTCTCTCTCTCTCTCTCTCTCTCTCTCTCGTAAATAATCGTTGGCTGTCACGTTTATACTGCATCACACATTTTTCCTCGTCATATTTTTTTACGTTATGAAGGAAAACGGGAAGTCTTCCTCGTAATGAAAACAAATACGGGTCACGGTGAGAGAGAGAGAGAGAGAGAGAGAGAGAGAGAGAGAGAGAGAGAGAGAAAGGGGTTCAAGGGGAAGACGAATGGGCTGAAATTAATGGCTTTAGACCTCTCGACCTCAGGATGGAGATGCTGTGACAAATTGATGTTTTCTTATACATGATTTTTTTTTATTCCAAAGATTAATTTTTATCATCCATCAATTATTTCTTCCCTTCTAAAGGTGTTTGTCGCGTAGCATTTTTTTTTTCCCCCGTAGCAGTATCTTTCACCTATTGCATTTTTGCCCCTGAAGGATGTTCCTCTGACATTATTTTTTACAGATTCTCTGAAAACTACTTTTTTTCTTCTTATATAACAGTTGTATTTTCTTCCATGAATCTTCCTCTGATTTAGGATTTTATTTATCCCTCTCTGTCATTACTGTTGTCTAACAATATTTACTATTCATAAATCAATAATGCTTTCGACATGTTTTTCAGGTAATAACTTATCATTCATTTTCTAATTTATTTACTACTGGTTATGTGCTTTACCCATAATTTTTACTTCCAACTATTAAGATAACTTTTACCATTTACTTTTTTTTTCCAGTCTCCATTAAATCATACCATAATCTCATTTATGACCCATTTACATTTATTTTTTCAAAGTTGTCTGATATCCATTCCACTGTTTTATCCACTTACATCTGCTGAATGATTTCTCATTTTTACCAGTTAGAATCATTATTCCACAATCAATCTGTTTAACACTTAAAATAATTTGAAAAGGCTTACATTTTGTCAAACAGTAATCCATTTTATTATGTTTTTCATTTTCTATTCACACATGATTTGACCTTTAACATGACTTCGTCACAACCCTTCCTCCCAAGATAATTTTAATATACATGAATGTGTCAAGGGTTAAATATTCTTCGGGAATCGTGTCATTCTTCTGTTGTATTTCTGAAAAGACCTTAGAGCATGATATTTTCTTCAGTAATACAGGTACCTACGCTTTCATTTGTATAATTTTTCTTGTATATTTTTCCCATCAAAATTTTCATTCATTTTATAATTTGATACGAATTTCGCATTGACAAACTTTGTCTAATGCCTTTGTGTAGTTTTTTTTTTTCAAGAACGTTAGAATTGTTTTACGCTACTGTCATCCCTTCTGCTTAATTGAATATTCACTGCTCGTGGTGTTTTATTCTAGCGTTGGCATATATTTCATCAGTCATATTTTTTCGCTTTATAATAGTTTTTTCTGGTTGACGAATGGGACGGAGGAGGCCACGTCCTGAATGTTGATAGTGTTGAGGGGGGGGGGGTAAGAGAGAGAGAGAGAGAGAGAGAGAGAGAGAGAGAGAGACCGTTACAGTTACAACACAAAAAACTTCATAAAAGGATTTAGTTATTAATATACTTGCGGATCATTCGTCGATGTTTCTCTCGTATAGGTCAGCCCAGAGCAAACCAAAGTAACAACAATTGCTATAGAAAACTTATGATTAAAC